>NW_027664966.1:0-41256 GCF_963921795.1 Nannobrachium achirus
ATAATGCCCATGGGCATAATGTCAGTATAACACCATGGGCATAATGCCAGTATAACACCATGGGCATAATGCCAGTATAATGCCCATGGGCACTGACTTTTTACTTTAATTCAGGGGTTTTCAACAGGGGGTCTGGGACCCCTAGGGGGTCCTCAGTGTTACTACAGGGGGTCCTCCAAATCTTTGTGTGATAGAAACTTTTTTACTCCGTTTTTATATTAACCACTTCAACCCCCGTGTCCATATTCTGAGAACTCTAGCCAAAAATGGCAGATCTGCAAGCTCACAACACCTCGCGCTGCGAGTGGTTGTGAGCTTGTAGATTGGCTTGTAGATCGGCTATTTCTGGCAAAGAGGTTTGGTGTAGAGGGGAAAAAGAGCAGACTAAGTACAGAGTGAAAGGTCAAGTTTATTAGGTATTGATGGTTCAAGTGATTAAATATCTGAAAACAACGTTTTTTTTTTCTTTATAATTTTTATCCCACGATTTTGTAACCCATTTTCATCCAGTGCCAATGTAATCCTGGGCTCTGCTCTCCCTCTGCCAACCTGGAGAGACAACAGACAAACCTCATGCTTCCTTCAATGCATGAGTAGTCCAAGTTGTTTCTTTTCACCTGGCAGGGGGGATTTTCCTGGGATGGACATAGCGCGTGGAAGGAACACGTTATTCCAACCAGTTCCTTTCCCCTCCATCAGGCGCCCTGGCTGGCCAGGGGGAGGCAGTATAGAGACCAGGACTACTGTATGTCTTTGTGAGGGTATCTACCCTAGGAGACACGGGGAGAACATGCAAACTCCACACAGAAAGGCCCTATCGCCAACCCCATCTAGGGTGTGGGCGCTGATGACGAGGATGGAGGAACACGCCCCCAGTGCCCCCAGCGTCCCCCGGCGGGAATCGAACCCAGGACCTTCTAGCTGTGAGGTGAAGCGCTAACCACTGCGCCACCGTGCCGGTGAAAACACAAATTGACATGAATCCTAAATACACTGATGATCGCGCTGTCAAACAATGAAACTATGGAATCTATGAACAGGTTGTGGGGGTCCCTGCTTCATCTCTCTCTCAACTAAGGCAGGCATTGACACTAAGGCTTGCCCACCTGCCCCTGGCAGGTAAATAAAACGTCAGGGCAGGTGAAGTTGGCTTTCAGCTTGCCCGACAGGGCAAGTGCTCATTTGAGAGGGGACACAAATGTCTATAAACACAACACGAGATATCTGTCTAAACACCTGAAAGTGGCCAGTGCGATGTGTCTTCTGGTCTGTGGAATGTAAAATAAGAGCTCTATTTACCTATATGATGTGCTGTTTTTTACATTTGAAAATATAAAATAACAAGTGTGAAACCATAGACATTCAATCATAGCTAAAGTATTTGGTATTTGGATTAGGAGGTATTGATGTATGACATTTTATCGCACAGCCCCAGAAAGTGAAGAAATAAGTGTTAAATTGAGCGGTAATTAAAATCGTACCTATCATTTTATAATGGACGATTTACTTTTCGGGCAAGTGGGCATTACCTTCGGGCAAGTAGAACATGACCTGTACTTGCCCGATGGGCAAGTGCCTCTGAGACCTTAGTGTCAACCCCTGACTAAGGGGTCCCTGCTTCATCTCTCTCTCAACTAAGGGGTCCCTGCTTCATCTCTCTCTCAACTAAGGGGTCCCTGCTTCATCTCTCTCTCTCAACTAAGGGGTCCCTGCTTCATCTCTCTCTCAACTAAGGGGTCCCTGCTTCATCTCTCTCTCAACTAAGGGGTCCTTGGCCTAAAAACGTTGAAGACCCCTGAGTTATGACCAAACTATGGCAGCATATGAAGTGTTAATATTGTAGGAAAGATCAGAGCAGGATATCACAGCTCCCTGTTACACCCCCCCCCCCCCACCCCCTCCCCCCACCCTGAAAAAAAGAGGAGAGGAAAGAGAAAAAAACGTTTTTTGATGAAATGCAGACGTCAACATCAACGTAGCAGCAGCCAGCGACCCCCCCCCCCCCCCCTGCTAATGAAGGGACACAGTGTTTTGGCTCCGGCAGCCAAAAAGGCTTTTTTTTTTTCTACAAAGTTGTGAATAAAAATATCAACGGCTTCCATTTGAGGATATTTACACTCATCCTTCACACACTCTTAAATGTTTAGGAATCATGACCGCCGGGGGGCTGGGGGGGCCTGGGGGAGGGGGGCCTGTGGGAGGGGGGCCTGGGGGCTGGCCCAGTCCTCCCGGCTTCCAGAAAACAACCCCTCTGATCCACGCAGCTTCAAACGGAACTGTTACAGCCAGGTACCCTAACCCTAACCCTAACCCTAACCCTACCCCTACCAAGTACAAAGATACTTTCATCTATAGAAATGTTACAGCCAGCTACCCTAACCCTTACAGTATCAAGTACAAAGATACTTTCTATCCCTAATAGACTGGGCACAAACAGACAAACAGTGTTCTTTTGTATTGTTCTTATTGAACTGGGGCATGGGTGGACTGGGCATCTGGCATACCGGACATATGCCCGGTGGGCCGAATATACATATAATATGCACCCCCCCCCCCCCCCTAAAATCGTTGAGACCATTTTAGGATAATAGGAAGAGGAAATAGGATAATGGGTGGTCAGTAAGTGCAGAGGGCCAATCTTCTGCAGCACCGCCCACAGAGCAGAGAGGCATCACATGATTGGCCCACTGACTTGTCTATCATCTGAATACCAGCCTAGGAGCCCAATCACAGGCTGCTGCGGCTCAGGAGTCCCACCCAAACATAAAACAGCTGATACAAGCCCACAACGTGTCGCTGCCTCGACACGTTGTGGGCTTGTAGATCTTCTATGTTCTGCGCCAAGATGCCAGGGCTGAATGTGCCAACTCACAATATTCACAAGCAAGACAACATGGAGACAAGCCTGACTGAATGAATTGTAAACCTTTAAAAATTGGTTTTCTTTTTCAACCATAAAACAAGCATTTCTCTCCTGAGGAGACTGAAGAACTGGAAAATAATCTGTTTCTCTATTCTATTGTACAAGTAGTAACACACACACGCACACGCACGCACACACACACACACACACACACACACACACACACACACACACACACACACACACACACACACACACACACACACACACACACACACACACACACACACACACACACACACACACACACACACACACACACACACACACACACACACACACACACACACACACACAGTGTAGCATCAGACTGACCTCTCCCTGTATATTATAAAGTGAGTTCATCAAGGTCTCTTGCGTAGTGGTTTCAGCCGGCGTTGGTTCTCTACGCCTTCATTTAAATTGAAATGCTCGCCGGGGGAACTTATTACGACGGTGCTGCGTCTCGCTGAGGGCAACAAGGAGGAAGCCTCTTCCATCTATACATTAATTGGAGGGTTTCTCCTTTTCACACTAATGTTACATCACACAGGGATGATAGTGTATCAACATGGTATAATTAGTTTAACCCATTCAGGCCTAGAATTATTGAATGCTTTAGCTATAGAAAAATAGCAAATCTACAAGCTCGCAGCGGGGCACTCGGTGCCACGCTGTGAGCTTGTAGATCTGCTGTCTTTCACTGGTTAAAGCATTCAATAATTCTAGGCCTGAATGGGTGAACCAGAGCAGCCCAACGTAATGAGACACAGTCCTCTGTGACGCACATCAGAAAGCTCTTATCTGCATGTTGTAACTTTTTGTGCAGAGGTGGAAAAGTATAATACAGCAATGTAGAAATACTCTTGGGTATGGAGTTCACCAGAGCTTCACAGGTTGCCACTGGAACCCTCTCCCACTCCTCCATGACCACATCCCAGAGCTGGTGGATGTTAGAGACCTGGTGCTTCTCCACCTTCCGTTTGAGGATGCCCCACAGATGCTCAATAGGGTTTAGGTCTGGAGATATGCTTGGCCAGTCCATCACCTTTACCCTCAGCTACTTTATTAAGGCAGCGTCGTCTTGGAGGTGTGTTTGGGGTCGTTATCATGTTGGAATACTGCCCTGCGGCCCGGTTTCCGAAGGGAAACCGCGCCGCACACTGCATCAAATTGGTCTGTATGGCTGTCATAACTGAAGGAAGCCTCTTCAAAAAATGATGCACAAAAAGCCTGCAAACAGTTTGCCCAAGTTGGGGACCCCCAGTTGAGAACCACTGCTATAGGCTACATGGCACCCTGGGTGCACCAGCAGTGCTACTGTTCTGTGTGATCAAGACTCAGGCAACTCACCTCACCCTGTCAGCTCACATCCACACATCTTTCAACTCACCTCACCCTGTCAGCTCACATCCACACATCTTTCAACTCACCTCACCCTGTCAGCTCACATCCACACATCTTTCAACTCACCTCACCCTGTCAGCTCACATCCACACATCTTTCAACTCACCTCACCCTGTCCGCTCACATCCACACATCTTTCAACTCACCTCACCCTGTCAGCTCACATCCACACATCTTTCAATTCACCTCACCCTGTCAGCTCACATCCACACATCTTTCAACTCACCTCACCCTGTCAGCTCACATCCAAACATCTTTCAACTCACCTCACCCTGTCAGGTCACATCCACACATCTCAACTCAACTCACCATGTCAGCTCACATCCACACATCTTTCAACTCACCTCACCCTGTCAGCTCACATCCACACATCTTTCAATTCACCTCACCCTGTCAGCTCACATCCACACATCTTTCAACTCACCTCACCCTGTCAGCTCACATCCAAACATCTTTCAACTCACCTCACCCTGTCAGGTCACATCCACACATCTCAACTCACCTCACCCTGTCAGGTCACATCCACACATCTCAACTCAACTCACCATGTCAGCTCACATCCATACATCTCTCAACTCACCATGTCAGCTCACATCCATACATCTTTCAACTCACCATGTCAGCTCACATCCATACATATCTTTCAACTCACCATGTCAGCTCACATCCAAACATCTTTCAACTCAACTCAGCCAGGCAGGCTGAACTTCACATGGAACATGTACATATGTTACTATCGTGAAAAAGATCCCCCATATGTAAATTAGAGCATGATTTATGATTCATGGCTATAAAACCTTACAAAAACATTTTTTTTTTTGGGGGGGGGGGGGAAACACTGCATCAAATTGGTCTGTATGGCTGTCATAACTGAAGGAAGCCTCTTCAAAAAATGATGCACAAAAAGCCTGCAAACAGTTTGCCCAAGTTGGGGACCCCCAGTTGAGAACCACTGCTATAGGCTACATGGCACCCCGCTTCTAAGGTTTTTTTTAAAAAAACCTGTTTCTATGTCAGTGGTGCTCAAATATTTTCATGTGAAGGACCCCCAAAATGATATGTATTTGGCCCACGGACCCCCATCTCAAAATATTTAGTTCCAGGGACCACCCCAGAAGCAACATTTTAGTGCTAAATGTACCCTTAAAAATATACATCATTTTCAAAGATTTGCACACATTTTCGCGACTTTTCAAAAACAGCAGATCTACGAACTCGCAGCGCGGCACCGAGTGCTTTTATATCTGCTATTTTTCAATAGCTAAAGTATACAATAATCAAGGCCCCCTCCACCTTGGGCCCTGGTAACTCAGTCCCACTCCCCCCTCCCCCTCTTGACTCCGGCCCACTCCGCTATAGGCTTTCATTTCTAAGGCTTTCCGAGCCGTTGTCAGATAATGTACGCCTTGCTGCACAGCCCCCCCTCCAACCCCCCCCCCCCCCCCCCCTCCCCTCCCCCCCTCCCCGTGGCGCGGGGCAACACAGGGACCCCATTCACTTTGTACCTTCAAGCTTGGACAGGAAGCTACGGGCGCTAAAAATATCACACTTTTCTTGCCGTAATTGCTACGTTTGCCCTCTGGGCACGGAGAGACGCTATCTGGGGCCGCTCGCCCTGGCCTCTCCTCCTCCTCCTCCTCCTCCTCCTCCTCCTCCTCCTCCTCCTCCTCCTCCTCCTCCTCCTCCTCCTCCTCCTGCTGCTGCCAGATGAATGTAATTGCTGTGCTTCTCTCTGCGGGCCGCGGCCCAGAGTGTCATGTCAGTCAGCTCAGCAGCAGCGCTGGTAAAAATACACGCTGTGTAGAAATGGTGCCATAAGTGCCACCCTAACTCTGTTGGCGTGTATAGTAGGGGTGTAACGATACATTTTAATAGCGATTCGATACATATCACGATACATGGTTGATGATACGATACATGGACGATATTGGTTCATGGCGATTCATGGAGAAAAAAAAGAGATCCCTATGTGTACAAATACTTTCTCAATGTGAAAATCAATAAGTACATGTTTGAAAAAATACTTATAAACCTTTCACTCTGTACTAAAGCCCTTTGCACACAGGCGCGTTTATCCGCATGGATAAAACGGACAATTTCATTATTTTAAAAGAAAACAATGATTCTCTAATATCTCATGCACACCGTATCCGAATTAGCGTTGCGACGAGTGGCTGCGGCCGTGCGTTTTTTTCTTGATCGAACCCAGTTCGATTTGTGCGTCTTGTCGCATGCGGTAAAAAACTCATCACTCCTTTTATGACTCCTTTTGGGATCCGCAGCGCCGATTCCGCACAGCATTGCACACCAAATCCAATCCGTTTTATTCATGCAGCAAACGAAAAAAATGCAACTGTCCTGTGTGCCAAAGGGCTTTAGTCTGCTCTTTTTCTCCTCTACACCAAACCTCTTTGCCGATTTATTTTTATTTTTTAGGCTAAAGTTCTCAGAATATGGACACTAGAGTTCAAGTGGTTATTATAAAAAAGGAGAAAATCACTAAAATATTTGGAGGACCCCCTGTAGTAACTCTGAGGACCCCCTAGGGGTCCCAGACCCCCTGTTGAAGACCCATGGATTAACTGATTGAGTGGCTGGTATGGAGGAGCCGTACCTGTGGCTGCTTTGAAGGTCAGCTGCAGTGTTTTGTATTCAGTGCGGGCCGCAACCGGGAGCCAGTGGAGGGAGCGGAGAAGGGGTAGAGAAGCAACTTCCTCCACTCCCTCAGGGAGTATACTGAGGCGTTCCCAAGCCAGTTTGGAGATATAATCCTTCCATCTGGTCTTTGGTCTGCCACGGGGTCTCCTCCCAGTGGGACGTGCATCGAGGACCTTCCTAGGAAGGCGCTTGGGGGGCATTCGTACTAAGATGCCCCAACCACCTAAGCTGACTCCTTTCCAAGTGAAGGAGCAGCGGTTCTACTCCAAGTCTCTCTCGGGTGACTGAACTTCTCACCCTATCTCTAAGGGAGATACCAGCCACCCTATCTCTAAGGGAGATACCAGCCACCCTATCTCTAAGGGAGATACCAGCCACCCTATCTCTAAGGGAGATACCAGCCACCCTATCTCTAAGGGAGATACCAGCCACCCTATCTCTAAGGGAGATACCAGACACCCGTCTGAGGAAACCCATTTCGGCCGCTTGCACCCGCGACCTTATCATTTCGGTTGTTCAGCTACCGCAGCATTTATTCTCTCTGGTCTGTCACTCACTCCACAGATCTGTCACTCACTCCACAGATCCAGTGAGTGAGGATCAAACTATTGGAATTGGAGTGGTGCAAACTATTTGGAAATGTAAAGAAAACTGGTCCATCCGTTCCCGGCCATGTGCACAGACAGACTATGCAGACGTTTATGTGTTGTGCTTGGTATGATGCATAGTTTAAGAGGTTTGGTATGATGCATAGTTTAAGAGGTTTGGTATGATGCATAGTTTAAGAGGTTTGGTATGATGCATAATTTAAGAGGTTTGGTATGATGCATAGTTTAAGAGGTTAGGTATGATGCATAATTTAAGAGGTTTGGTATGATGCATAGTTTAAGAGGTTTGGTATGATGCATAGTTTAAGAGGTTAGGTATGATGCATAATTTAAGAGGTTTGGTATGATGCATAGTTTAAGAGGTTAGGTATGATGCATAATTTAAGAGGTTAGGTATGATGCATAGTTTAAGAGGTTTGGTATGATGCATAGTTTAAGAGGTTTGGTATGATGCATAGTTTAAGAGGTTAGGTATGATGCATAGTTTAAGAGGTTTGGTATGATGCATAATTTAAGAGGTTTGGTATGATGCATAGTTTAAGAGGTTTGGTATGATGCATAGTTTAAGAGGTTTGGTATGATGCATAATTTAAGAGGTTTGGTATGATGCATAGTTTAAGAGGTTAGGTATGATGCATAGTTTAAGAGGTTTGGTAGGATGCATAATTTAAGAGGTTTGGTATGATGCATAGTTTAAGAGGTTTGGTATGATGCATAGTTTAAGAGGTTTGGTATGATGCATAGTTTAAGAGGTTTGGTATGATGCATAGTTTAAGAGGTTAGGTATGATGCATAATTTAAGAGGTTTGGTATGATGCATAGTTTAAGAGGTTTGGTATGATGCATAATTTAAGAGGTTTGGTATGATGCATAGTTTAAGAGGTTAGGTATGATGCATAGTTTAAGAGGTTTGGTATGATGCATAATTTAAGAGGTTTGGTATGATGCATAGTTTAAGAGGTTTGGTATGATGCATAGTTTAAGAGGTTTGGTATGATGCATAGTTTAAGAGGTTTGGTATGATGCATAGTTTAAGAGGTTAGGTATGATGCATAATTTAAGAGGTTTGGTATGATGCATAGTTTAAGAGGTTTGGTATGATGCATAATTTAAGAGGTTTGGTATGATGCATAATTTAAGAGGTTTGGTATGATGCATAGTTTAAGAGGTTAGGTATGATGCATAGTTTAAGAGGTTTGGTATGATGCATAATTTAAGAGGTTAGGTATGATGCATAATTTAAGAGGTTAGGTATGATGCATAATTTAAGAGGTTTGGTATGATGCATAATTTAAGAGGTTTGGTATGATGCATAGTTTAAGAGGTTTGGTATGATGCATAGTTTAAGAGGTTAGGTATGATGCATAGTTTAAGAGGTTTGGTATGATGCATAGTTTAAGAGGTTTGGTATGATGCATAGTTTAAGAGGTTTGGTATGATGCATAATTTAAGAGGTTTGGTATGATGCATAGTTTAAGAGGTTAGGTATGATGCATAATTTAAGAGGTTTGGTATGATGCATAGTTTAAGAGGTTTGGTATGATGCATAGTTTAAGAGGTTAGGTATGATGCATAATTTAAGAGGTTTGGTATGATGCATAGTTTAAGAGGTTAGGTATGATGCATAATTTAAGAGGTTAGGTATGATGCATAGTTTAAGAGGTTTGGTATGATGCATAGTTTAAGAGGTTTGGTATGATGCATAGTTTAAGAGGTTAGGTATGATGCATAGTTTAAGAGGTTTGGTATGATGCATAATTTAAGAGGTTTGGTATGATGCATAGTTTAAGAGGTTTGGTATGATGCATAGTTTAAGAGGTTTGGTATGATGCATAATTTAAGAGGTTTGGTATGATGCATAGTTTAAGAGGTTAGGTATGATGCATAGTTTAAGAGGTTTGGTATGATGCATAATTTAAGAGGTTTGGTATGATGCATAGTTTAAGAGGTTTGGTATGATGCATAGTTTAAGAGGTTTGGTATGATGCATAGTTTAAGAGGTTTGGTATGATGCATAGTTTAAGAGGTTTGGTATGATGCATAGTTTAAGAGGTTTGGTATGATGCATAGTTTAAGAGGTTAGGTATGATGCATAGTTTAAGAGGTTTGGTATGATGCATAGTTTAAGAGGTTTGGTATGATGCATAATTTAAGAGGTTAGGTATGATGCATAATTTAAGAGGTTAGGTATGATGCATAATTTAAGAGGTTTGGTATGATGCATAATTTAAGAGGTTTGGTATGATGCATAGTTTAAGAGGTTTGGTATGATGCATAGTTT
Source organism: Nannobrachium achirus (assembly GCF_963921795.1). NCBI lineage: Eukaryota > Metazoa > Chordata > Actinopteri > Myctophiformes > Myctophidae > Nannobrachium > Nannobrachium achirus. The sequence goes on from NW_027664966.1 coordinate 9,857, forward strand.
AAGAGGTTAGGTATGATGCATAGTTTAAGAGGTTTGGTATGATGCATAGTTTAAGAGGTTTGGTATGATGCATAGTTTAAGAGGTTTGGTATGATGCATAATTTAAGAGGTTTGGTATGATGCATAGTTTAAGAGGTTAGGTATGATGCATAATTTAAGAGGTTTGGTATGATGCATAGTTTAAGAGGTTTGGTATGATGCATAGTTTAAGAGGTTAGGTATGATGCATAATTTAAGAGGTTTGGTATGATGCATAGTTTAAGAGGTTAGGTATGATGCATAATTTAAGAGGTTTGGTATGATGCATAGTTTAAGAGGTTTGGTATGATGCATAGTTTAAGAGGTTAGGTATGATGCATAATTTAAGAGGTTTGGTATGATGCATAGTTTAAGAGGTTAGGTATGATGCATAATTTAAGAGGTTAGGTATGATGCATAGTTTAAGAGGTTTGGTATGATGCATAGTTTAAGAGGTTTGGTATGATGCATAGTTTAAGAGGTTAGGTATGATGCATAGTTTAAGAGGTTTGGTATGATGCATAATTTAAGAGGTTTGGTATGATGCATAGTTTAAGAGGTTTGGTATGATGCATAGTTTAAGAGGTTTGGTATGATGCATAATTTAAGAGGTTTGGTATGATGCATAGTTTAAGAGGTTAGGTATGATGCATAGTTTAAGAGGTTTGGTATGATGCATAATTTAAGAGGTTTGGTATGATGCATAGTTTAAGAGGTTTGGTATGATGCATAGTTTAAGAGGTTTGGTATGATGCATAGTTTAAGAGGTTTGGTATGATGCATAGTTTAAGAGGTTTGGTATGATGCATAGTTTAAGAGGTTTGGTATGATGCATAGTTTAAGAGGTTAGGTATGATGCATAGTTTAAGAGGTTTGGTATGATGCATAGTTTAAGAGGTTTGGTATGATGCATAGTTTAAGAGGTTTGGTATGATGCATAGTTTAAGAGGTTAGGTATGATGCATAATTTAAGAGGTTTGGTATGATGCATAGTTTAAGAGGTTTGGTATGATGCATAATTTAAGAGGTTTGGTATGATGCATAGTTTAAGAGGTTTGGTATGATGCATAGTTTAAGAGGTTAGGTATGATGCATAATTTAAGAGGTTTGGTATGATGCATAGTTTAAGAGGTTAGGTATGATGCATAAGTTTAAGAGGTTTGGTATGATGCATAGTTTAAGAGGTTTGGTATGATGCATAGTTTAAGAGGTTAGGTATGATGCATAATTTAAGAGGTTTGGTATGATGCATAGTTTAAGAGGTTAGGTATGATGCATAATTTAAGAGGTTAGGTATGATGCATAGTTTAAGAGGTTTGGTATGATGCATAGTTTAAGAGGTTTGGTATGATGCATAGTTTAAGAGGTTAGGTATGATGCATAGTTTAAGAGGTTTGGTATGATGCATAATTTAAGAGGTTTGGTATGATGCATAGTTTAAGAGGTTTGGTAATGATGCATAGTTTAAGAGGTTTGGTATGATGCATAATTTAAGAGGTTTGGTATGATGCATAGTTTAAGAGGTTAGGTATGATGCATAGTTTAAGAGGTTTGGTATGATGCATAGTTTAAGAGGTTTGGTATGATGCATAGTTTAAGAGGTTTGGTATGATGCATAGTTTAAGAGGTTTGGTATGATGCATAGTTTAAGAGGTTTGGTATGATGCATAGTTTAAGAGGTTTGGTATGATGCATAGTTTAAGAGGTTTGGTATGATGCATAGTTTAAGAGGTTAGGTATGATGCATAGTTTAAGAGGTTTGGTATGATGCATAGTTTAAGAGGTTTGGTATGATGCATAGTTTAAGAGGTTTGGTATGATGCATAGTTTAAGAGGTTAGGTATGATGCATAATTTAAGAGGTTTGGTATGATGCATAGTTTAAGAGGTTTGGTATGATGCATAATTTAAGAGGTTTGGTATGATGCATAGTTTAAGAGGTTAGGTATGATGCATAGTTTAAGAGGTTTGGTATGATGCATAATTTAAGAGGTTTGGTATGATGCATAGTTTAAGAGGTTTGGTATGATGCATAGTTTAAGAGGTTTGGTATGATGCATAGTTTAAGAGGTTTGGTATGATGCATAGTTTAAGAGGTTAGGTATGATGCATAATTTAAGAGGTTTGGTATGATGCATAGTTTAAGAGGTTTGGTATGATGCATAATTTAAGAGGTTTGGTATGATGCATAATTTAAGAGGTTTGGTATGATGCATAGTTTAAGAGGTTAGGTATGATGCATAGTTTAAGAGGTTTGGTATGATGCATAATTTAAGAGGTTAGGTATGATGCATAATTTAAGAGGTTAGGTATGATGCATAATTTAAGAGGTTTGGTATGATGCATAATTTAAGAGGTTTGGTATGATGCATAGTTTAAGAGGTTTGGTATGATGCATAGTTTAAGAGGTTAGGTATGATGCATAGTTTAAGAGGTTTGGTATGATGCATAGTTTAAGAGGTTAGGTATGATGCATAATTTAAGAGGTTAGGTATGATGCATAGTTTAAGAGGTTTGGTATGATGCATAGTTTAAGAGGTTTGGTATGATGCATAGTTTAAGAGGTTTGGCATGATGCATAGTTTAAGAGGTTTGGCATGATGCATAATTTAAGAGGTTTGGTATGATGCATAGTTTAAGAGGTTTGGTATGATGCATAGTTTAAGAGGTTAGGTATGATGCATAGTTTAAGAGGTTTGGTATGATGCATAGTTTAAGAGGTTTGGTATGATGCATAGTTTAAGAGGTTTGGTATGATGCATAGTTTAAGAGGTTAGGTATGATGCATAGTTTAAGAGGTTAGGTATGATGCATAGTTTAAGAGGTTTGGTATGATGCATAGTTTAAGAGGTTAGGTATGATGCATAATTTAAGAGGTTTGGTATGATGCATAGTTTAAGAGGTTTGGTATGATGCATAATTTAAGAGGTTAGGTATGATGCATAGTTTAAGAGGTTTGGTATGATGCATAGTTTAAGAGGTTTGGTATGATGCATAGTTTAAGAGGTTTGGTATGATGCATAGTTTAAGAGGTTTGGTATGATGCATAGTTTAAGAGGTTTGGTATGATGCATAGTTTAAGAGGTTAGGTATGATGCATAGTTTAAGAGGTTTGGTATGATGCATAGTTTAAGAGGTTTGGTATGATGCATAGTTTAAGAGGTTAGGTATGATGCATAGTTTAAGAGGTTAGGTATGATGCATAGTTTAAGAGGTTTGGTATGATGCATAGTTTAAGAGGTTAGGTATGATGCATAATTTAAGAGGTTTGGTATGATGCATAGTTTAAGAGGTTTGGTATGATGCATAATTTAAGAGGTTTGGTATGATGCATAGTTTAAGAGGTTTGGTATGATGCATAGTTTAAGAGGTTTGGTATGATGCATAGTTTAAGAGGTTTGGTATGATGCATAGTTTAAGAGGTTAGGTATGATGCATAATTTAAGAGGTTTGGTATGATGCATAGTTTAAGAGGTTTGGTATGATGCATAGTTTAAGAGGTTTGGTATGATGCATAGTTTAAGAGGTTTGGTATGATGCATAGTTTAAGAGGTTTGGTATGATGCATAGTTTAAGAGGTTTGGTATGATGCATAGTTTAAGAGGTTAGGTATGATGCATAATTTAAGAGGTTTGGTATGATGCATAGTTTAAGAGGTTTGGTATGATGCATAGTTTAAGAGGTTTGGTATGATGCATAGTTTAAGAGGTTAGGTATGATGCATAGTTTAAGAGGTTAGGTATGATGCATAGTTTAAGAGGTTTGGTATGATGCATAGTTTAAGAGGTTAGGTATGATGCATAGTTTAAGAGGTTTGGTATGATGCATAGTTTAAGAGGTTTGGTATGATGCATAATTTAAGAGGTTTGGTATGATGCATAATTTAAGAGGTTTGGTATGATGCATAGTTTAAGAGGTTTGGTATGATGCATAGTTTAAGAGGTTTGGTATGATGCATAGTTTAAGAGGTTAGGTATGATGCATAGTTTAAGAGGTTAGGTATGATGCATAGTTTAAGAGGTTTGGTATGATGCATAGTTTAAGAGGTTTGGTATGATGCATAGTTTAAGAGGTTTGGTATGATGCATAGTTTAAGAGGTTTGGTATGATGCATAGTTTAAGAGGTTTGGTATGATGCATAGTTTAAGAGGTTTGGTATGATGCATAGTTTAAGAGGTTTGGTATGATGCATAGTTTAAGAGGTTAGGTATGATGCATAGTTTAAGAGGTTAGGTATGATGCATAGTTTAAGAGGTTTGGTATGATGCATAGTTTAAGAGGTTAGGTATGATGCATAGTTTAAGAGGTTTGGTATGATGCATAATTTAAGAGGTTTGGTATGATGCATAATTTAAGAGGTTTGGTATGATGCATAGTTTAAGAGGTTTGGTATGATGCATAGTTTAAGAGGTTTGGTATGATGCATAGTTTAAGAGGTTAGGTATGATGCATAGTTTAAGAGGTTAGGTATGATGCATAGTTTAAGAGGTTTGGTATGATGCATAGTTTAAGAGGTTTGGTATGATGCATAGTTTAAGAGGTTTGGTATGATGCATAGTTTAAGAGGTTTGGTATGATGCATAGTTTAAGAGGTTTGGTATGATGCATAGTTTAAGAGGTTTGGTATGATGCATAGTTTAAGAGGTTAGGTATGATGCATAGTTTAAGAGGTTAGGTATGATGCATAGTTTAAGAGGTTAGGTATGATGCATAGTTTAAGAGGTTTGGTATGATGCATAGTTTAAGAGGTTTGGTATGATGCATAGTTTAAGAGGTTTGGTATGATGCATAGTTTAAGAGGTTAGGTATGATGCATAATTTAAGAGGTTTGGTATGATGCATAATTTAAGAGGTTTGGTATGATGCATAATTTAAGAGGTTTGGTATGATGCATAGTTTAAGAGGTTAGGTATGATGCATAGTTTAAGAGGTTTGGTATGATGCATAGTTTAAGAGGTTTGGTATGATGCATAGTTTAAGAGGTTAGGTATGATGCATAATTTAAGAGGTTTGGTATGATGCATAATTTAAGAGGTTTGGTATGATGCATAGTTTAAGAGGTTAGGTATGATGCATAGTTTAAGAGGTTTGGTATGATGCATAGTTTAAGAGGTTAGGTATGATGCATAGTTTAAGAGGTTTGGTATGATGCATAATTTAAGAGGTTTGGTATGATGCATAGTTTAAGAGGTTAGGTATGATGCATAGTTTAAGAGGTTTGGTATGATGCATAGTTTAAGAGGTTAGGTATGATGCATAGTTTAAGAGGTTTGGTATGATGCATAATTTAAGAGGTTTGGTATGATGCATAGTTTAAGAGGTTTGGTATGATGCATAGTTTAAGAGGTTTGGTATGATGCATAGTTTAAGAGGTTAGGTATGATGCATAATTTAAGAGGTTTGGTATGATGCATAATTTAAGAGGTTTGGTATGATGCATAATTTAAGAGGTTTGGTATGATGCATAATTTAAGAGGTTTGGTATGATGCATAATTTAAGAGGTTAGGTATGATGCATAGTTTAAGAGGTTTGGTATGATGCATAGTTTAAGAGGTTTGGTATGATGCATAGTTTAAGAGGTTAGGTATGATGCATAGTTTAAGAGGTTAGGTATGATGCATAGTTTAAGAGGTTAGGTATGATGCATAGTTTAAGAGGTTTGGTATGATGCATAGTTTAAGAGGTTTGGTATGATGCATAGTTTAAGAGGTTAGGTATGATGCATAGTTTAAGAGGTTAGGTATGATGCATAGTTTAAGAGGTTTGGTATGATGCATAGTTTAAGAGGTTTGGTATGATGCATAGTTTAAGAGGTTTGGTATGATGCATAGTTTAAGAGGTTTGGTATGATGCATAATTTAAGAGGTTTGGTATGATGCATAATTTAAGAGGTTTGGTATGATGCATAATTTAAGAGGTTTGGTATGATGCATAATTTAAGAGGTTTGGTATGATGCATAATTTAAGAGGTTTGGTATGATGCATAATTTAAGAGGTTAGGTATGATGCATAGTTTAAGAGGTTTGGTATGATGCATAGTTTAAGAGGTTAGGTATGATGCATAGTTTAAGAGGTTAGGTATGATGCATAGTTTAAGAGGTTAGGTATGATGCATAATTTAAGAGGTTAGGTATGATGCATAGTTTAAGAGGTTTGGTATGATGCATAATTTAAGAGGTTTGGTATGATGCATAATTTAAGAGGTTTGGTATGATGCATAATTTAAGAGGTTTGGTATGATGCATAATTTAAGAGGTTTGGTATGATGCATAATTTAAGAGGTTTGGTATGATGCATAATTTAAGAGGTTAGGTATGATGCATAGTTTAAGAGGTTTGGTATGATGCATAGTTTAAGAGGTTAGGTATGATGCATAGTTTAAGAGGTTAGGTATGATGCATAGTTTAAGAGGTTAGGTATGATGCATAGTTTAAGAGGTTTGGTATGATGCATAGTTTAAGAGGTTTGGTATGATGCATAGTTTAAGAGGTTTGGTATGATGCATAGTTTAAGAGGTTTGGTATGATGCATAGTTTAAGAGGTTAGGTATGATGCATAATTTAAGAGGTTTGGTATGATGCATAGTTTAAGAGGTTTGGTATGATGCATAGTTTAAGAGGTTTGGTATGATGCATAGTTTAAGAGGTTTGGTATGATGCATAGTTTAAGAGGTTTGGTATGATGCATAGTTTAAGAGGTTTGGTATGATGCATAGTTTAAGAGGTTTGGTATGATGCATAGTTTAAGAGGTTAGGTATGATGCATAATTTAAGAGGTTTGGTATGATGCATAGTTTAAGAGGTTTGGTATGATGCATAATTTAAGAGGTTTGGTATGATGCATAGTTTAAGAGGTTTGGTATGATGCATAGTTTAAGAGGTTTGGTATGATGCATAATTTAAGAGGTTTGGTATGATGCATAGTTTAAGAGGTTAGGTATGATGCATAATTTAAGAGGTTAGGTATGATGCATAGTTTAAGAGGTTAGGTATGATGCATAGTTTAAGAGGTTAGGTATGATGCATAGTTTAAGAGGTTAGGTATGATGCATAGTTTAAGAGGTTAGGTATGATGCATAGTTTAAGAGGTTTGGTATGATGCATAGTTTAAGAGGTTTGGTCAGACTGATGTCTTCTGTCCGAAGGAAAATTCAAATTCAAAAGCACCAAAAGCACCAGATCTACAAGCTCAAATCGAGCTTGCAGACCTGCTATTTCTGTGTGCCGCTGTAGTATGATCAAGTAGGAAGTTAAATTAAGGGTACAGCCCGACAACAGCGATACGTTTATGTGTGGTGGTGGTATAAATCAGGCGTGTTTCCTAAACCCACCAGGCTTGAGTTAAGACCCGCCTCGCGGAAACGCGAGGACTTCCAGGAGTGGCTGAAATCCCTGCCTGACACATGGAGGGCTTTGGGCCTATTATGCTGCGTGTGTATTATTGTAATGGATCAGTAGGTAGTAGGTACTTTGCACTTGAGCGAGCAGCACTAACGTTCATGGGCACTTTCATACTTAAGATGATCGAGAGGAGGCGGGTCTTAACTCAATCCTGGTGAGTTTAGGAATCACGCATAAATCAGTGATACTCAACCTGTGGGTCAGGACCCCCAGGGAGTCCCCAGATGATGAACTTAACTCTTTCTGTGCCAAGGGCCAAAATGGCCCCAAGGTATTTTGTGCCAGGATTTTGAATGTTTTTCTTTACTATGCAATGAAAAAAAAATGTTTTTTTTTCAATCAGACAAATGGTTCCAGAGATAGAGCTGTTTAAATCAAAAAAAGTGTCCATCCACTAGAATGAACACACATTTTCTCAATCAGCTAAACGAGGGTTAAAAAAAAAGAAAAGAAAATAGCCTTTGGTCATTGGCACTCCGGGCCCATTGAAAAAAGGACGAGACGTCATTGGCATTAATGTGCAACATTGTTTTCTCTCTCAACAGTAAACAAACCAACATAACGTTTAAGTGTATATAGAGGGTATCTGCACATTTATAAAGTGACAATTTGAGGACTTTACCTCTAAAATGACAAATTAAACATTGGCCAAATTGTCAATTATATAGAGGCAAAAATTGTGAAAATAGCAGATCTACATGCTCACAACGTAGATCTGCTATTTTCACAATAGAACCGTGTTATACAAAATGTAATGCCTCAACTCTTAGTGCTCGTCAAGGTGATTTATTTCGGGGGTCACGGCCTGAAAAGGTTGAGAAGCACTGGTATAAATGGTGGTATATAATATTGATGTACATATTATGGATTTTCCATTACTAAGCAGAAAAGAAGAGCATTTCCTTTCATGTGCCACAGTAAGGGTCGGCCGTGCTCCGACCACCAGGAATGTAAACACAATCTGTAAACAAGACCCCCCCCCCCCCCCCCTCCCACTACCCCCCCGACAACATGGTCTCATTGCTGTCAGAGAGAGAGAGAGAGAGAGAGAGAGAGAGAGAGAGAGAGAGAGAGAGAGAGAGAGAGAGAGAGAGAGAGAGAGGATGTTTATAGTTCACTTGTGTCTAATGTTATGCTTTGTTTTATGTTATATGTATGCTTTGGCAATGTAAGAAATATTTTATCATGCCAATAAAGCTTTTGAAATTGAATTGAATTGAGAGAGAGAGAGGGAGAGAGACAGACAGACAGACAGACAGACAGACAGACAGACAGACAGACAGACAGACAGACAGACAGACAGACAGACAGACAGACAGACAGACAGACAGACAGACAGACGATAGGTACAGTAAACACATATTGATGCATACAGTATGAATGTCCTTGAAGCTGACATAGAGAACAGACTACTGTATCCATCGTATTGGTTTATATCTCCATCCCAACAGCATGGGTGCATCATGTTACAACAGCATGGGTGCATCATGTTACAACAGCATGGGTGCATCATGTTACAACAGCATGGGTGCATCATGTTACAACAGCATGGGTGCATCATGTTACAACAGCATGGGTGCATCATGTTACAACAGCATGGGTGCATCATGTTACAACAGCATGGGTGCATCATGTTACAACAGCATGGGTGCATCATGTTACAACAGCATGGGTGCATCATGTTACAGCAGCATGGGTGCATCATGTTACAACAGCATGGGTGCATCATGTTACAACAGCATGGGTGCATCATGTTACAACAGCATGGGTACATCATGTTACAACAGCATGGGTGCATCATGTTACAACAGCATGGGTGCATCATGTTACAACAGCATGGGTGCATCATGTTACAGCAGCATGGGTGCATCATGTTACAACAGCATGGGTGCATCATGTTACAGCAGCATGGGTGCATCATGTTACAACAGCATGGGTGCATCATGTTACAACAGCATGGGTGCATCATGTTACAACAGCATGGGTGCATCATGTTACAACAGCATGGGTGCATCATGTTACAACAGCATGGGTGCATCATGTTACAACAGCATGGGTGCATCATGTTACAACAGCATGGGTGCATCATGTTACAACAGCATGGGTGCATCATGTTACAACAGCATGGGTGCATCATGTTACAACAGCATGGGTGCATCATGTTACAACAGCATGGGTGCATCATGTTACAACAGCATGGGTGCATCATGTTACAACAGCATGGGTGCATCATGTTACAACAGCATGGGTGCATCATGTTACAACAGCATGGGTGCATCATGTTACAACAGCATGGGTGCATCATGTTACAACAGCATGGGTGCATCATGTTACAACTGCTGCTGCTGCTGTTAACAATGACTGGAATACACCACAGTTCTCACTGTGCTCCTTAAAACATACTTCTAAACCAGGGGTCTTCAACAGGGGGTCGGGGACCCCTAGGGGGTCCCCAGAGTTACTAAAGGGGGGCCACCAAATCTTTGTGTAATAGGATCATGTTTTTTACATTAATCACTTGAACCCTAGCATAACTATTCTTAGTGGAACATTAGCCAAAACAGCCGATCTACAAGCTCACAACGGCGTTGTGAGCTTGTAGATCGGCTATTCTACCACTTTTTCGAGTCACGTGTTCAAATACTGGATTCTGATTGGCTAAATTCCGGAGGTTATGAGAGGACAACTGCCGCAAAGTTGTGTGTCCGAGATCAATGCGCCTCAGTGTACATCCGGGGACTTCAGGAGGTAGTCGGAACACCTTTCCCCCAACCAACAAATGACGGTGGCAACGGTCCTATGTTCACTAACGTGCATGCTATAGTCGCCGATTTATTTGGATCCAATGCAATCCGCCAACTTTAAAGCCCCTTTTCTCTGAACCTATGCCTTTCTGGAAGCGAACAGCCTCTATTTACGGCCGGAACGGTACTTCTAACTGACGTTAGCTTAGCTGTAAGCTAGACGCATGGATTAGTATGGAGTTGGCGCCATCTGTTGGTGAGTAGAAGATGTTGTTTGTGGAACTATCTGCTGTCTCGCGGAAGTTTTATAGGCAATAATGATTGTAACTTAAGATCCTTGCAAGTTACAACTATGTGTTTTCTTTCATGTATACGGGAAAAAGTGGTAGAAAAGCTATTTACCACTCGGGGTCGGACATTATGCTCTCATAATGTCCTGAGTGAGGGTGTTATCGGACTCGGCTGCGCCTCGTCCGATAACACCCTCACTGCGGACATTATGAGAGCATAATGTCCTCTCACTCGGGGTAAATTGCTTACTTTTTTGGCACAGCGGTTTGGTGTAGAGGGAAGATAAGAGTAGGCTAGTACTGACAGTATTGACAGTTCAAGTGGTTAAATGTATGAAAATACACATTAATCCAACCTACACAGATGCTTCATCTCTCGCTCAGCAGAGGCGGTCCTTGGTCTGAAAACGTTGAAGATCCCTGTTCTAAACAACTAGAAGGTCGGCCGGCTACGCCGGCCTCCCCTCTAGGTCGTCGCGTTGCGTCTATAGGAGTAAATATTCGTCAAAAACAAATCCCTGAGGTACAGGGTGGCCACGATGTGATGGTTTTTTTGAATAAAAAATGTTTTTTGAGAAAAAAAAAGTTTTTTGAGAAAAAAAAAATGTTGAGAAAAAAAAATTGAGAAAAAAAATTGAGAAAAAAAATGTTTTCTCAAAAAAAAAACTTTCTCAAAAGAAAAATTTTGAGAAAAGAAAATGTTTGAGAAAAAAAAATTGAGAAAAAATTTTTTTGAGAAAAAAAATTGAGAAAAAAATTTTTTTGAGAAAAAAAGATTTTAGAGAAAAAAAGATTTTTGAGAAAAAACATTTTTGAGAAAAAGTTTGAGAAAAAAAAATTGAGAAAAAAAATGTTTTAGAGAAAAAAAAAATTGAGAAAAAAAATTTTTTAGAGAAAAAAAAATTTTAGAGAAAAAAAAATGTTTGAGAAAAGAAATGTTTGAGGAAAAAAAATTGGGAAAAAAAATGTTTGAGAAAAAAAAATTGGAAAAAAAAAATAATAATAATAATAAATAAAACGTATTGGTGATGCGATGACGTGGTGTATACGGATGTTACTGCGATTGAGGTGAAAGAGAAAAGTGGAAAGTTGTGAGCTAACTATTAGCTATTTTTGTGTGTGTGTGTGTGTGTGTGTGTGTGTGTGTGTGTGTGTGTGTGTGTGTGTGTGTGTGTGTGTGTGTGTGTGTGTGTGTGTTCTGGGTACGCCCCCCTCGGTTGAAATTGGATCCGCCGGTCCCATAGCTGGGAATACGAGCCAATGGACGGCGGTCACCATGGCAACGGGGGGCCAATGATAGAGTTATGGGCGGTTTTATACACTCTACCGACATCTGCTCTACCGACATCTGCTCTAGCTATGAGTTGAAGTGGAGGCGAAATGGGCGTGGAAGTGGGATGCGGCTCTAAGAAAAATGTAATAGTAGATACGAAGACCTGAGTGGCCCCCGGGCCCCGACAAATAAGATAATAATAATCTTTATTGTCCCCGAAGGGAAATTTGTGTATAACAAAATATCACAGGACAGAACATCAGGTCTCCACTATTCACAGAAAAACATCCTAGCGACAGGGATGCTTGTTTAGCAGATTGTTTAGTGCAGCGATGGCTGAGGAGACTAAACTCCTGCTAAACCCAACCGTCAAGGTTCTGTATCTTCACCCTGATGGCATGAAGTGGATACGGGTGATAGTGTAAAGTGTGTTTCTGTTCTTCATGGACAGTATGGTGAAGAAACATGCAGAGCAGTACAGCAGAACAGGTTCAAATCACAGGAAGGACTTCATATTCATCAGAAACTGAGCAGAACTCTGAACAGGGCCGGATCTAGCCTTTAGCAGTAATGATAGGGGGGTCACCTCCAGCCCATGCTGCATGGGTGGAAAAAAGAATGGGGGGGACAAACCCCTTAAAACACCTGAAATGCATAGAAAACTAAGCATTTTGGGACACATATACCAATAACACACAATACAAACAACATGTCTTACTCCTATCTATCTCTCTCTGTCTAATATCTTATCAGTTTATCTATACTTCTACCTTGTAGCATAACATTTCAAATAGTTTAATATTTTTGAAATTTTAGATTTTTGCCTGCCATCATGTTTGGTGGGGCAGACAGGGCATTTGGGGGGGCATTGCCTATGCCTAGATCCGGCCCTGCCAGGCCCACAGGACTCTGGCTATCAATGAATACCCTAACCCTATATTAATAACAAGCATGTCCTACAGCTTCAAGTCCAAACGTCTGAACTAATACTTTAAATCGCCCATGGCAGTGAATATGTTAAGTTCAGTACCAAAGTAAATGTACAGTACTTAGTTACTTTACACCAGTGGAATTCAGCAACACAACGCAGGGTTTGTGATGTGGGGGGGGGGGGGGGGTTAATGATCACAGTGCTGATCCAGCTGCTGCTGGGACGTCCCACAATGAGATGTTCTCCTCAGACAGAGAGAGAGAGAGAGAGAGAGAGAGAGAGAGAGAGAGAGAGAGAGAGAGAGAGCTCAGGACTGATAAATCAGAGATGCTTGATTCAGAATAGAAAGATAAACTCCTTCTCAATCAGAGAAACAGCAGGACACACATCCTACAAATGTTCTCCCTGAGTCCGCTGGCAGATCTCACCAACGTCCTCACCTCATGCCCCGCCGTGTGGCGCTGGCACTCTGTGAAAACAGACCATCTAAAGCAGGGCATGGCAACCATAGGCACGGTGCCAACATTGGCACAGTGGAGGGAGATCACTGGTACACTGGCACAAGTGTGTGAGAGTTTCGTTTTATATATATTAGGGATGGGACGATATGATTTATGATATTATCGCGATAATCAAAATCCATTATCCTGGGACCGAACATTTGCCAAAAAATAGCCGATCTACAAGCTTGTAGATTCGCTATTTTTTGGCAAAGACATTTGATAGAGAGTGAAAAAAAGACTGTACGTATATTATAAGTACGTTTTACCAATTCTAAAGGGTTTAAGTGGTACCGGATATGCAGCTCTGCAAATAAAAGGTGAATTGATCCCAGTGCATGACGGAGGACGATATCACCATGAATTAAATCTCCAGATTATTATTATCATGATTTTGTTTTTTATCACGATAAACGATAATATCGTGTATCGTCCCATCCCTAATATATTAAAAGTCAGTTAAATGAAGTCCACTCACATCGATATGCAAATTACATCCTGCACATAATTAACTCCTACCTGACTGGGGAGAGTACTGATATATACTACTATATATATATATACATACTGATATGTTGACATGAAGAACATGAAAACATTGCACTTCATGTCAGAAAGGTTGCCGACCCCTAATCTAAAGTATAGGCCTATAAAGCTCACATACAATCCATATCAGGGGCGTCAATTGGGTATGGCAGGGGTATGCAGCTGCCATACCCTGGGTCCAGGGGGGAAAATAAAAGTTACTTTTAAATATGAATCCATGAATGTCTCTTTGTCTATCTGTGCTGGTTATTATGTTGTTAAATTACAGTAAAATAACTATAAATGCAACATTTAACAAAATGGTCACTTTAAAAAGGTATTATAATTATATTCTCCCCATCTTGACAGAATGGTATATTCCCAGGTTCTGCAGGTCAGCTGCACAGGTGCAATGCATTATTGTTAATTGTGGCACGTTTACTAACAAGCCAATTTTAGCTGCACTTGAACAACCGTTCCAGGCTGCCATATCCAGACCAAGAAACCATAGAAACGGGAGAAAAAATGAAATGTACTTAAAATAAATGTATCATGCCTGTTGCTAAGGTATGGCAACATGACTGGTGTCTTGCACGCGCGCCTTCTCCAGTCATGTTGCCATACCTTAGCTTTCTCTGAGCTGACGCCACTGCAGCGAGCCAACAGGGTCGTACACAGCAGAATACCTGTAGTCATTATTCTTACAACAGCATGAGAACAAACACATTATTCTTACAACAGCATGAGAACAAACACATTATTCTTACAACAGCATGAGAACAAACACATTATTCTTACAACAGCATGAGAACAAACACATTATTCTTACAACAGCATGAGAACAAACACATTATTCTTACAACAGCATGAGAACAAACACATTATTCTTACAACAGCATGAGAACAAACACATTATTCTTACAACAGCATGAGAACAAACACATTATTCTTACAACAGCATGAGAACAAACACAGCTTTGATAAGGCTGTCTAATCACTGATCAGCACCTGTGATGTCTGGGTATCGTCACTGTCAGGCAGAAACCTCGTATCTCCAAGTTTCAAATTTGTACATTTTTCCCGCAAAGTAAAGCCCTGCTTCATCATACGAGGCCGTCACACAAAAGTAGTGAAAACAGCCGATCTACAAGCACACAACGCCTCGTAGATCGGCTGTTTTCACTAGTTTAAACCATTTTTAAAATGATAAATGCAAAACAAACGGTTTTGGACGTCCAAGGTTTCCACCCGACAATGACGATATACAACAACAACAATCAGGGGTGTCACACCAAATTCTGGGCCCTGGGTGCAAGGATTCACTGCGGGCCCCTCGTGAATGTTCTTCATAGGGGGAGGAGGGGGTTTAACCCATTTAGACTGGGAGTGGGAGCGCATTATTACGCAATATTTTGTGCTTTAACTATTGAAAAATAGCAGATATACAAACAAGCTCACAGGCTTGTAGATCTGCTAGTCTTTGAATATTTCTTTTACCTGATTCTTTCTTTTTACACATTCTTAAGTGTCTTCTAAATCCTTCTAAGGTTTTTTGAAAAACCTTTGTTTCTATGTCAGTGGTGCTCAAACCTTTTCATGTCAAAATGACATGTATTTGGCCACGGACCCCCATCTCAAAATAGTTCGTTCCAGGGACCCACCCAGAAGCTAAATTTTAGTTACAAATGTTCGCTTAAAAAATACATATTTTGCACCCATTTTCATGACTTTTCAAAAATATCAGATCTACAGTACAAGCTGTGAAGCTCATATGAGGCACCTTCTAAATGAGGTGATTCACATTGTGATGCAGCAGGTCTTTCTCACAGCTCTACAACCTTCTAAATGAGGTGACACATAGTTGGTCACCCTGGAGCCCTGCTGGTCACTGCTCTGCTGCTGCTGCTGCTGATGATGAAGAGCTTTTCTGCACCGGAGGGGATGCACGTGTGTGTGTGTGTGTGCGTGTGCGTGTGTGCGTGCGTGCGCGCGCATGTGTGTGTGCAAGGACGTGCAGAGAATGCTAGAGAGGCAGGGGCTGACATTTCTAAAAGGGCCTTTTGGTGAACATGTCCAAAATAGCAGACCTCCAAGCTCACAACACGTCGCAGCGCGACACGTTATGAGCTTGGAGGTCTGCTATTTTCGGTGCTTTCACACTAAGCATAATCAAGTGAATACTGGAGATGTGGCGTAACGGCATGGATTTCTACGCGTGCGTGCGTGCGTGCGTGCGTGCGTGCGTGCGTGCGTGCGTGCGTGCGTGCGTGTGTAGGAGTGGGGGAACGGGGGTCCACCGTGACAGAGTGTAAGGCATCAGGGAACGAGCTGATTGGCTCCCCAGAGGCCCTCCGTTCCGTTCTGGCGGTCCCCAGGAAGCCTGCATCCATATATGGTGTTGTATGTGTGTCTGTCAGCCTTATGGATCCATTAGAGACAATACCATAGGATGTGTGCTTCACCCTGCATACATTATCACATCTACACATCTCTACGATGCTACACAAAAGAAGAGTAGCTATGGTCATATTTAAAAGGATAGTTCACCCTGGAGATGAGACCATAGGCCTACATGATATGAACATTACATGTCACCATTATTCAGGTAAAAGTACATTGAGATCAACGATATGATGGTGATAATCCACGCACAAAGCAACATGGGAAAAGAAGTTCCTGCACATGCACGGGTCGGGTACAGTGGACACGGGTCGGGTACAGTGGACACGGGTCGGGTACAGTGGACCACGGGTCGGGTACAGTGGACCACGGGTCGGGTACAGTGGACACGGGTCGGGTACAGTGGACCACGGGTCGGGTACAGTGGACCACGGGTCGGGTACAGTGGACCACGGGTCGGGTACAGTGGACCACGGGTCGGGTACAGTGGACCACGGGTCGGGTACAGTGGACACGGGTCGGGTACAGTGGACACGGGTCGGGTACAGTGGACCACGGGTCGGGTACAGTGGACCACGATGTAATTTAAAACAGTAATAAGTCCATGGCACAGAACCACCAATTATAGTCCAGGCATTTCGGGCAGTATTTTGATGGAATCGTCTTGCCATGTGGCACACAGTTAGAACATGCCATATGGCTATGGGGCTGTTAAGTCTGACATCATTTTGTAGGCAGAGGAGAACTTTTGCCCCCCAAAAAAGCAAATCTTTTTACTATTTTTACTATTTACTATTGTTTCTTCTCTTTCTTGTTGACAGGAAAGTGGTAGAATTATACTTTAGTCGTTATTTTTGTCTCGGATCTGTTGAAATAGCGAGGGACAGATGACAATAAATCTGTTTGGAGGTCTGACTACAAAATGATGTCACGGCTTAAAAGCCCCATAGGGACATCGCAGATTCTGAATTTTTCGTGCAAAACAAATACTTGCATTGGATTCAGAATCCCCAAAAACACCTAGTCTGACCCCTCACATGCTACTTAGAGCATATTTATTTTTTGTATTATTTTGCTCCATAGTAAAGTCTATGAGAGCCCAACTTTGATTGGCTCCTACAAGTTTCCCAAGACAAATCTGCGATGCCCCTATAGCCAAAAATGTTCCATATGTCATGTTCTAACTGTGTGCCAAATGGCATGCTTCTTTCATAAAGTGCACCATTTGTGCCTGAAACGCTCAGACTATTAATGAATATGTGAACATACTCCTCAATGGCATGGAATGTGTTAAGCCTTGAATGTCATTTAACCTCAGTACTTAGTAAACTGGACCTTTGGCTGTGTACTTGGTCTCTTCTTTTTCCCTCCTCTACACCAAACCTCTTTGAAAATAGCAGATCTACAAGCTCACAATGCCTTTCTGCATTTCTCCTCAGAATAGGGATGCTGTTGCTAGGGTTCAAACCACGGACCCCCCGTTGAAGACCCCTGCTGCAGAGGAAAGAAAGGGAACACACCTAGCATAGAGCCATGGGGACTCCAGTTAATAAAGAATATGGACTTTAAGTGTCAACCCAAGGTCTCTCTATCTCTCTCTCTCTCTCTCTCTCTGTCACACACACACACGTAGCACACACGCACGCACACAAACACACACACACACACACACACACACACACACACACGCACGCACGCACGCACGCACACTCCAGTCTCCCATCATTTCCAGGATCTCTCAGAATTCCCAGGGTTCTTGTTACCGATATGTAATTCTGTTCCTCAGACAGACAAGATCCTGAAACCTGCCCCGTGTCAGAGAGAGAGAGAGAGAGAGAGAGGGAGAGAGAGAGAGAGAGAGAGAGAGAGAGAGAGAGAGAGAGAGAGAGAGGGAGAGAGAG
The DNA here is from genome assembly GCF_963921795.1 of Nannobrachium achirus. Classification (NCBI taxonomy): domain Eukaryota; kingdom Metazoa; phylum Chordata; class Actinopteri; order Myctophiformes; family Myctophidae; genus Nannobrachium; species Nannobrachium achirus. The sequence continues at coordinate 27,839 of NW_027664966.1, forward strand.
AGAGAGAGAGAGAGAGAGGGAGAGAGAGAGAGAGAGAGAGAGAGAGACAGACAGACAGACAGACAGGGGCAGCAGTGGCAGCAGTGGCTCAGGGGTAGAGAAACCGTCATTAGAACACAGAGGGTTCCCAGTTGGATCCCCCAGAGTTAGTGTGGAAGAGTCCTTGAGCAAGACTCTGAACCCCTAACTGCTCCTGATGAGCAGGTTGGTGCCAAGCATGGTTTCCTCTGCCATCGCTGTATGAATGTGTGAATGTAATGAATGTGTGTGTGAATCATAGACCGTAAAAAATATGGACGGTGGGAACCGTCACGTGAAATTTAAGCTTTTGGCTATTGGCTGCCAACGGTCACGTGCAAGCGCAGGGAAACTTGGGAGATTGTGTTAAGCTTGCCCAAAATAAAGCACACGAAGAAGAAGGAGATATTTTCTACAGTCTATTGAGTAGAGCATAGCACGGGTCTTCCAGGACCCAATACATGTCCATGTATGTCCAAAACCGTTCGTTTTGTATTTATCATCTATAAAATGTATTAGACTAGTGAAAACAGCAGATCTACAAGCACACAACGCCTCGCATCACGAGGCGCTGTGTGCTTGTAGATCGTCTGTTTTCACTAGTTTTGAGCTACAGTCTTGTATGATGAAGCAGGGCTTTGCTTTACCAAAAGACGTGCACATTTGAAACTTGGAGATACAAGGTTTCTGCCCGACAGTGACGATATTTTAGTGATTATGTTGCGAGGAAAACGTTGAGATAACAGCCATTTTGGTTAGAACTGACTCAAAATAACTTTGTACTTCAAGTTTAAAATGATACTAAATATATTATATTATATAGAAAACATAAGGGCTGCCTTGTGTTGTGCCTTGTGCCTCCTGAATGCCTGAACGGATTTCCAAGCGGATTTTTTTGTTTGAAAGCTGTGAAAAGCATGCACATCTTGTTACTTAAGATTTTATGTTCTACTTTCTTTTAATTCATTTAGAAAATACAGCGCTGCAGTAGGCTAGAGAAACAAAGTTTGTCTTGAACGAATCTCAAACACTAAATACCACAGTAATGGAGCCATGTATGAGGACACACACACACACACACACACACACACACACACACACACACACACACACACACACACACACACACACACACACACACACACACACACACACACACACACACACACACACACACACACACACACACACACACACACACACATGGACACATGCACATGCAGTCACAGCTGTAAACCTAGGTGTTAAAGTCCCCCAACCCCTCTGCAGCCATGTCAAGTCTCACCTCCTGTCTTGGGGAGATAAAGGCACCAACTTCCTCCAGATAGGACAAAGACAGCAGGAGAAACGACAGCCTGAGGCGTGCTTACCCATTTAAAATTATTGAATGCTTTAACTATTGAAAAACAGCAGATATACAAGCTCGCTTGTGTATCTGCTGTTTTTGAAAAATCGTGAAAATTTGAATTTTGACCCGATTCTATAAGTGTCTTTTTGAATCCTTCTAAGGTTTAAAAAAAAAAAAAAAAATTCTATGTCAGCAATCTGGCCAGCCATCGTCAAAGAAAAGGTCCTTTTCACTCAACTGGAGCTCAGTTAGTCTGTTTTGCTTCTGTTCCCCCAGAAGCAAAATTTGAGTTACAAACGTTCGCTTTGAAAATACATTCAAAGATTTGCACACATTTTCACAAAATAGCAGATCTACAAGCTCGCAGCGCGGCACTCGGTGCTCATCTGCTCATCTGGTTAAAGCATTCAATAATTCTACGCCTAAATGGGTTAAATAGCCCGGCAATTGATCAGCTGTCTGCCACGTTGGCGTGTGACGCAAGGTCTTAATGACATTGTAATAAGCATCCGTATGCGCTTACGCAGCTCAGTACGATGTTCTCAAGTATATCTGCCTGAAATAAAGTCGCAGGCTACGTTATCATTTCTAAAAAATGCATAACTACCGATATGAACGTTGTCAAATAAAAACGCCCCCCCCAATCAGTAATTGAGCTTTTTTCTTTTTTTTTGGGACTAAAGTGAAAAGCACTTCTACCGAGCTAAGTGCGATGATTAATATCCAATCTAAAGTCACTCAACGCACGCACGCACGCGCGCACGCACGCACGCACGCACGCACGCACGCACGCACGCACGCACGCACGCACGCACGCACGCACGCACACACACACACACACACACACACACACACACACACACACACACACACACACACACACACACACACACACACACACACACACACACACACACACACACACACACACACACACACACACACACACACACACACACACACACACACACACACACAGCGGCAGCAGCAGACTTGTCTTCACAACACACCTCGTAGATCAAAGTCATTTCCAGGAGACTTCAGACCGCATTGCTCTTTGGAAAGGAATTATTGTTACTGAGTGAAGCTCACCACTTCAATACTGCCAAGACATCATCATCATCATCATCATCATCATCATCATCTTTCTGCCCACAGAATGACTGTTAGACTGACTGCTATCTGTAGCAACATGTAGATCTGTCTGCCTGTCTGCCTGCCTGCCTGCCTGCCTGCCTGCCTGTCTGTCTGTCTGCCCCTTCCTCTACACATTATACACAAATGACTGTACCAGCCCCTCCCCCACCAACATCACCTACTCTAAATACTCTGATGACACATGCCATTCTCGGACTGCTTCATGACAATAACTCTATTACGGACTACTAGAACACCATCTCTCATTTTACTGACAACTATACCTAGAGTTGAACGTGGACAAAACAAAAGAGCTGGTTTCTGGCCGACAGTGACAATATTTTACTGATTATGTTGCGGGGAGGTTAGAACTGACTGAAAATAACTTTGTACTTCAAGTTTTAAATGATACTAAATATCTTTTCAAGTGTCCAAATAAATTCCAAATATTATCAAATGATCTCGCGGCACTCCTGGACTGCCGGTTCCCAAGTGGCCACTCTACCTCCTGAGCCTCTGCCACCCGCTACAGAGGGTATGTATGCATCATATGCCACTCAGGACCAGCACCATGGACACACCGAGTGGCAAAACATAAAGTAACATGACGCACTGGAGGTTGGAAGCGCTCCTTCTCAATCCTCCTGACTCCTACTGACTCTGTTTTTGCCACTCAGTAGGCGTTTCCACATAACTTCTGGATACTATGATGTCACACACGCACACCCTCTATAGGGTGTGCCAAATGTAGTTCTAAGAGCGGCCATTTCTATAGTCTAATCAGAACACAGGTGTTCTGATTAGACTACAGCATTAGTTCTATGCCATCAAACAATTGAAACACCTGTGTTTTGACCCAAGAAATGGCCGCTAAGGACTACAATGACGTAGCCGCTGGCACACACTATAGCAGCCAGGGACGTGCAGAGAATGTTAGAGAGGCAGGGGCTGACATTTCTAAAAGGGCCTTTTGGTGAAAACATCAAAATATAGCAGACCTCCAAGCTGTGATTTTCCCACACTGAACTAAGCATTTTCAAGTCAGGACAGGAGATGTGGCGAAACGGCATGGATTTCTACACAGAGAGGGCAATTCTTTCAACATAAGATGCTGCATTCAAGTTCAGGAGAGTTTGGACAAGGCGATTCTCTTGAATGCTGCCTTCAGGTATGGCATGGAAAGAAATACATTTGCATTTCTTTCACCATAGTAAAAACTGCATTCATGGTCTGGAGAGGACACTTTACAGACGGGTAAAAGGGCAGGGGCTCAAGCCCCCTTTGATGTCTATGTGCAGCATCCTCCACGATCCCACACTTTTTTCACCCTTTACCACCCTTTACCTGAATACATCACCCTGTTCAGAGTGAATACATCACCCTGTTCAGAGTGAATACATCACCCTGTTCAGAGTGAATACATCACCCTGTTCAGAGTGAATACATCACCCTGTTCAGAGTGAATACATCACCCTGTTCAGAGTGAATACATCACCCTGTTCAGAGTGAATACATCACCCTGTTCAGAGTGAATACATCACCCTGTTCAGAGTGAATACCTCACCCTGTTCAGAGTGAATACATCACCCTGTTCAGAGTGAATACATCACCCTGTTCAGAGTGAATACATCACCCTGTTCAGAGTGAATACATCACCCTGTTCAGAGTGAATACATCACCCTGTTCAGAGTGAATACATCACCCTGTTCAGAGTGAATACATCACCCTGTTCAGAGTGAATACATCACCCTGTTCAGAGTGAATACATCACCCTGTTCAGAGTGAATACATCACCCTGTTCAGAGTGAATACATCACCCTGTTCAGAGTGAATACATCACCCTGTTCAGAGTGAATACCTCACCCTGTTCAGAGTGAATACATCACCCTGTTCAGAGTGAATACCTCACCCTGTTCAGAGTGAATACATCACCCTGTTCAGAGTGAATACATCACCCTGTTCAGAGTGAATACATCACCCTGTTCAGAGTGAATACATCACCCTGTTCAGAGTGAATACATCACCCTGTTCAGAGTGAATACATCACCCTGTTCAGAGTGAATACATCACCCTGTTCAGAGTGAATACATCACCCTGTTCAGAGTGAATACATCACCCTGTTCAGAGTGAATACATCACCCTGTTCAGAGTGAATACATCACCCTGTTCAGAGTGAATACATCACCCTGTTCAGAGTGAATACATCACCCTGTTCAGAGTGAATACATCACCCTGTTCAGAGTGAATACCTCACCCTGTTCAGAGTGAATACCTCACCCTGTTCAGAGTGAATACATCACCCTGTTCAGAGTGAATACATCACCCTGTTCAGAGTGAATACATCACCCTGTTCAGAGTGAATACATCACCCTGTTCAGAGTGAATACATCACCCTGTTCAGAGTGAATACATCACCCTGTTCAGAGTGAATACATCACCCTGTTCAGAGTGAATACATCACCCTGTTCAGAGTGAATACATCACCCTGTTCAGAGTGAATACATCACCCTGTTCAGAGTGAATACATCACCCTGTTCAGAGTGAATACATCACCCTGTTCAGAGTGAATACCTCACCCTGTTCAGAGTGAATACATCACCCTGTTCAGAGTGAATACATCACCCTGTTCAGAGTGAATACATCACCCTGTTCAGAGTGAATACCTCACCCTGTTCAGAGTGAATACCTCACCCTGTTCAGAGTGAATACATCACCCTGTTCAGAGTGAATACCTCACCCTGTTCAGAGTGAATACATCACCCTGTTCAGAGTGAATACATCACCCTGTTCAGAGTGAATACCTCACCCTGTTCAGAGTGAATACATCACCCTGTTCAGAGTGAATACCTCACCCTGTTCAGAGTGAATACATCACCCTGTTCAGAGTGAATACATCACCCTGTTCAGAGTGAATACCTCACCCTGTTCAGAGTGAATACATCACCCTGTTCAGAGTGAATACATCACCCTGTTCAGAGTGAATACATCACCCTGTTCAGAGTGAATACATCACCCTGTTCAGAGTGAATACCTCACCCTGTTCAGAGTGAATACATCACCCTGTTCAGAGTGAATACCTCACCCTGTTCAGAGTGAATACCTCACCCTGTTCAGAGTGAATACATCACCCTGTTCAGAGTGAATACCTCACCCTGTTCAGAGTGAATACATCACCCTGTTCAGAGTGAATACATCACCCTGTTCAGAGTGAATACCTCACCCTGTTCAGAGTGAATACATCACCCTGTTCAGAGTGAATACCTCACCCTGTTCAGAGTGAATACCTCACCCTGTTCAGAGTGAATACCTCACCCTGTTCAGAGTGAATACATCACCCTGTTCAGAGTGAATACATCACCCTGTTCAGAGTGAATACATCACCCTGTTCAGAGTGAATACATCACCCTGTTCAGAGTGAATACCTCACCCTGTTCAGAGTGAATACCTCACCCTGTTCAGAGTGAATACCTCACCCTGTTCAGAGTGAATACATCACCCTGTTCAGAGTGAATACATCACCCTGTTCAGAGTGAATACCTCACCCTGTTCAGAGTGAATACATCACCCTGTTCAGAGTGAATACATCACCCTGTTCAGAGTGAATACATCACCCTGTTCAGAGTGAATACATCACCCTGTTCAGAGTGAATACCTCACCCTGTTCAGAGTGAATACATCACCCTGTTCAGAGTGAATACATCACCCTGTTCAGAGTGAATACCTCACCCTGTTCAGAGTGAATACCTCACCCTGTTCAGAGTGAATACATCACCCTGTTCAGAGTGAATACCTCACCCTGTTCAGAGTGAATACATCACCCTGTTCAGAGTGAATACCTCACCCTGTTCAGAGTGAATACATCACCCTGTTCAGAGTGAATACATCACCCTGTTCAGAGTGAATACATCACCCTGTTCAGAGTGAATACCTCACCCTGTTCAGAGTGAATACATCACCCTGTTCAGAGTGAATACATCACCCTGTTCAGAGTGAATACATCACCCTGTTCAGAGTGAATACATCACCCTGTTCAGAGTGAATACATCACCCTGTTCAGAGTGAATACATCACCCTGTTCAGAGTGAATACATCACCCTGTTCAGAGTGAATACATCACCCTGTTCAGAGTGAATACATCACCCTGTTCAGAGTGAATACCTCACCCTGTTCAGAGTGAATACATCACCCTGTTCAGAGTGAATACATCACCCTGTTCAGAGTGAATACATCACCCTGTTCAGAGTGAATACATCACCCTGTTCAGAGTGAATACATCACCCTGTTCAGAGTGAATACATCACCCTGTTCAGAGTGAATACATCACCCTGTTCAGAGTGAATACATCACCCTGTTCAGAGTGAATACATCACCCTGTTCAGAGTGAATACATCACCCTGTTCAGAGTGAATACCTCACCCTGTTCAGAGTGAATACATCACCCTGTTCAGAGTGAATACCTCACCCTGTTCAGAGTGAATACATCACCCTGTTCAGAGTGAATACATCACCCTGTTCAGAGTGAATACATCACCCTGTTCAGAGTGAATACATCACCCTGTTCAGAGTGAATACATCACCCTGTTCAGAGTGAATACATCACCCTGTTCAGAGTGAATACATCACCCTGTTCAGAGTGAATACATCACCCTGTTCAGAGTGAATACCTCACCCTGTTCAGAGTGAATACATCACCCTGTTCAGAGTGAATACCTCACCCTGTTCAGAGTGAATACATCACCCTGTTCAGAGTGAATACATCACCCTGTTCAGAGTGAATACCTCACCCTGTTCAGAGTGAATACCTCACCCTGTTCAGAGTGAATACATCACCCTGTTCAGAGTGAATACATCACCCTGTTCAGAGTGAATACATCACCCTGTTCAGAGTGAATACATCACCCTGTTCAGAGTGAATACATCACCCTGTTCAGAGTGAATACATCACCCTGTTCAGAGTGAATACATCACCCTGTTCAGAGTGAATACCTCACCCTGTTCAGAGTGAATACATCACCCTGTTCAGAGTGAATACATCACCCTGTTCAGAGTGAATACATCACCCTGTTCAGAGTGAATACATCACCCTGTTCAGAGTGAATACATCACCCTGTTCAGAGTGAATACATCACCCTGTTCAGAGTGAATACATCACCCTGTTTTGATTGATTGGTTGATTGATTGATTGAAGACTTTATTAGAAGTTTGCATAGGAAAAGGTACAGTTTCATGACGGTACAGTTCACTGGTACACGGTCAACTAAAAGGAGATCCTAGAAAAGACTATGCTTATTTCCATAGGAAACCATTGAAGTATCTCATATAACATTGAATGACAGACGGATAGAACACAGTACTATGCAGTAGATATAGTAAAAAAAAAAGTAAATAAAAATATATACAGTATACAGTAGATCAATATTAAAGGGGAGTTTCGGTCAAAAACGACTTTCCTACCTTTAAAATGTTGATTCAGGAAGCTTCTGGGTTGATCCTGGTTAGTTTTGACCCATAGCAGCATTTTGTTCTATTTTGGATTTTCTCCCCTGCACCCCACGGCTCCAAACGGCACCTCTTGGGTCACTCCATAATCCGGTTATTATTCTCGCTCAAAACTCACTTTTCTCGCTCGGTCTCAGTCCCTGGTAACGTTGTTAGCATATACGAGCTACAACAGCTCCTGGTCGCTGCCATGTTTGTTTACAAGAAGCTCAACTCTGAACTCTCAGCCCTGCAAGAGAAACACTGGGAAATCCCATACCCGTTGGGAAACGCGCGTTCACGAGCTGCTGCTGCTGCTCACAGCTCCACCCCCCTCCCCCCACAGCCTGTTGTGCCTGTTGAGGTAGACAAGAGGCTACACCATACATCACTCTGCAGACTTTGTCGACATAGTTACATCTTTTTTCTTTGGCTAAGAGCATTTTTGTGTTTTATTGTTCGTCGCGCGTCGGGGAGTCACGCGATACAAAACGTGATTTCACAGTGTTCTCTCCTGGGCTGAGAGTTCAGAGTTGAGCTAAAAGTAAACAAACATGGCGGCGACCAGGAGCTGGTGTAGCTTGGATTTGCTAACAACGTTACCAGGGACTGAGACCGAGCGAGAAAAGTGAGTTTTGAGCGAGAATAATAACCGGATTATGGAGTGACCCAAGAGGTGCCGTTTGGAGCCGTGGGGTGCAGGGGAGAAAATCCAAAATGGAACAAAATGCTGCTATGGGTCAAAACTAACCAGGATCAACCCAGAAGCTTCCTGAATCAACATTTTAAAGGTAGGAAAGTCGTTTTTGACCGAAACTCCCCTTTAAGAGGGGTTTGTTATTGCCAGTTGCGAACGGCTGCCGCCTGTAAGTGGTTTTTCAGGGCGATTTTAAAGGATGCTAGTAGTGTTGCCCGATCCCGATCACGTGATCGGATCGGCCGCCGATATGGCCGTTTTTATAAGATCGGAGATCGGGGGGGAAAAAAATCGAAAAAATTCTTTTTTTTTTTTTTTTTTTTTTTTTTTCAAAAAAATATTTTCTGGGAGTACTGAAAGTTACAGGTAAGGTGAATGCGATATGAAATGTAAGCTTACCATAATCACAGTAATCCTTAATCATTTTCAATCATATTCAAGGGCTTTTGGAGAAATGAGACAGACAGAGCACTGCAGAGGGAAGGTGATTGTGTCAGACTCTGTGTACAGCTGGCAGCTGATGCCAATAAGTAGTAATTGGCCCCTTGCTAATGAATCAAAGGAAGGCAATTATGTCTCTCTGCACTGTCAACTAGCTCAGTGGTTCTCAACCTGTGGGTCGGGACCCCCAGGGGGGTCCTCAAATTATTTTGGGGGGGTCCCCAGATGATTAACTTAATGTGCAACATTGTTTTCTCTCTCAACAGTAAACAAATCAACATAAAGTTTAAGTGTATAGAGGGTATCTGCACATTTCGAAAGTGAAAAATTAAGGACTTTTTAATACCTCTAAAATGACAAATTAAACATTGGCCAAATTGTCAAATATTAAAGCCAGAAATTGTGAAAATAGCCGATCTACATGCTCACAACTCCTCGCGTTGCGAGGCGTTGTGAGCATGTAGATCTGCTATTTTCACAATAGAACCGTGTTATACAAAATATACTTCCTCAACTCTTCAGGGTCGGGGGTCCCCAGTTAAAATATGATTATTTTGGGGGTCACGGCCTGAAAAGGTTGAGAACCAAGTGATAGAATGAATAGAATTTTTTTTTCTTCTTAATGCCTTGCCAAAAGATCGGATCGGGAAAGATCGGGATCGAATCGGAAGCAATAATATTTGATCGGTATCGGATCGGGAGCAAAAAAACCCTGATCGGGGCATCCCTAGATGCTAGTGATCCACACTCCTTTATGGCCTTTGGTAGGTCGTTCCACATGTTTGTGGTATAGCAGAAGGAAGAGTTTGACCCTTTCTTTGAGGTGACTCTGGGTTGAACGTGATCTGTGGCGCTGCCTCTGGTGTTGTAATTGTGGACGTCCTTAACGTTTATAAAGTATTTTGCCAGAGTGACTACATCACCCTGTTCAGACGCTGGGTAAAAATGACTGTGCAAAAAAAAAAGAAAAAAGAAGGGGAAAAAAGTGCTCTTATTACGTCTGGCAGACGACGAGGAATGCTTTAAGACTCATCTAGTCTGTGAGGATCAGACTCCTATAGCACACACACACACACACACACACACACACACACACACACACACACACACACACACACACACACACACACACACACACACACACACACACACAGAGAGAGTGAAGGTGATGAGAGAGAGAGAGAGAGAGAGAGAGAGAGAGAGAGAGAGAGAGAGAGAGAGAGAGAGAGAGAGCGGTAGAGAGACAGCATAGTGTTGTCAGACAGACAGACAGACGGTGCTGGTTGAGACACGACCCTGAAACGTGTTCATCACACTTTATACAGCATATCGTCTGTAGCAGGGGTTTTCAAAGTGGGTGACGGGGCACCCTGGGGTGACGGGCACCCTGGGGTGACGGGGCACCCTGGGGTGACGAGGCACCCTGGGGTGACGGCCGTGACGGCAGTCCAGGGGTGCCGCAAAATCATTTGATAATATTTGGAATTCATTTGGACACTTGAAAAAACATTATTTAGTATTTTAAACTTGAAGTACAAAGTTATTTTCAGTCAGTTCTAACCAAAAATGGCTGTTATCTCAACGTCTTCCTCGCAACATAATAACTAAAATATCGTCACTGTCGGGCAGAAACCTCGTATCGCCAAGTTTCAAATGTGTACGTCTTTTGGTAAAGCAAAGCCCTGCTTCATCATATAAGACCGTCGAACAAAACTAGTGAAAACAGCAGATCTACAAGATCTGCTTGTAGATCTGCTGTTTTCACTAGTTTATTACATTTTATAGATGATAAATAGAAAACGAACGGTTTTGGACATACAAGGTTTCCACCCGACAACGACGATATGCTATAAATATAAGGTGCTGGGAGTGAAAATTATAATGTAGGGGTGCCTCGGATTAAAACAATATTTATGGGGTGACCTGAGACAAAACAGTTTGGGAACCCCTGGTCTATCGGAGCAGAAACCTCTTATCTTCATCCTTTCACTGTTTGTTTGTAAAGTAACTAAGGACATTTACTTAAGTATTGTACGTTAGTACACTTTGTCTTTGAGTACACTCGAGTAATTCCAATTTACAATACTTTTACTTCTACTCCACTATCAGACCATTATCCTGGGGCCGAACATTTTCTTTTTTTTTTAATGTTTTTTATCCCACAATTTTTGCAACCCATTTTTCTCACCCGGTGACTACCTAACCTGTAGTCCTGGTTTCAGCTCTCCCCCTGCCGCACCAGGGGACATTGGGGAGCACCTGGCTGGCTAGGGGGAGGTGGTATAGAAACCAGGACTACTGCATGTTTTTGTGTGAGGGCCTATGCCCAAGGAGACACGGGGAGAACATGCAAACTCACCACAGAGAGGCCCCATCGCCAACCCCACCTAGGGTGTGGGTGCTGATGACGCGGGTGGAGGAACACGCCCCCAGCGCCCACAGCTTCCCCTGGCGGGAATCGAACCCAGTGAGGCGAAGTGCTAACCACTGCACCACCGTGCCCCTTTGGGGCCGAACATTTGCCAAAAAATAGCAGATCTACAAGCTCACAACGCGTCGCGTTGACCAAAGAGATTTGGTGTAGTGAAAATAAGACTGTATCGATTACGTTATTTCCGGGTCCATTATACCCATTATAGAGGGTTTAAATGGTACCTGATATGCAATTAAAAGGTGAATTAATCCCAGTGCATGACGGAGGAGAATTATTTTGCCGTTTCTGAGTTGGAATCGTGAAAAAAAGTTACAGTTCTCGGACATAACGAGGTTTGTTCACGACAAGAGACGGTTTGCAGTGCGATGTTATGGTTTCTCTCTGTAGTCACGGTGTGTGTGTGTGTGTGTGTGTGTGTGTGTGTGTGTGTGTGTGTGTGTGTGTGTGTGTGTGTGTGTGTGTGTGTGCACACGCGCGCACTGCATGAGAGAGAGAGAAAGGCCAAAGCTCAAAATAAAAAGAACAATTTAAAAATACAGAAATCAGGCTACACATGGCTGCCAAAAGCAAAACTAAAAACATCCCATTAACAGCATCTCTGTCTCTCTTACACCCACACCCACACTCGCACACGCACACGCACACACACACACACACACACACACACACACACACACACACACACACACACACATACACATGCACACGCACAGACACATAGTATTAAACTGGCCTAGGTTTCCCTACAGCCCTTTAGTTTTTGTCGCCTTCCTAAGCCAATAATTTGAGGAGACTCTTTTTAGGCCCATTGATCCAGGGTCTCCATCCGGAATCAATGGGGGTAAATTTACTATAATCAAATTATTTACTTAGGAATGCGAGAAAAAAAAAGAGAAAAACAAAAAACATATCATTGAACTCAAGTCTCCATGGTGTGAGTAATCAGTAGAAGAAAGGTCATTTTGGGGGTGAACTACTCCTTTAAAGTTGATAACTCACGCCATGGAGATTTTTGTTCAATAATATTTTTTTTGTATTTCTTTCAATCCTCAAGCTAGCCTACACCGAACAACTTTGGTAAGATTGTGGACAGATTTGGGAAAGATTTCTTAAAGACTACCCCTCACACTATAAGATTTGAAAAAGACTCCCCAAAGACTGTAGGATGATTTTTCAAAGATTTCAGTTGTTAGATGTGTATGCCTCTAAAGATTGTGTAAAGACTGGTTCACGATTCCCTTTTATTTGCTGAAATATGCCTATTATATAGCCTTGTGTTCCTAAATAAATTATAATATTATTATAAAGCATTAGGCTAACCATAAATGAAAATAGCCGTATTGCAGTATTGATACTTTTACTTGATTACTTATTCCATCACTGCACATTCAGTGCACACACACACACACACACACACACACACACACACACACACACACACACACACACACACACACACACACACACACACACACACACACACACACACACACACACACACACACACACACACACACACACACACACACACACACACACACACACACACACACACACACACACACACACACACCGAGCTCCGCCTTCCTCTCCCAGCCCCCTGTGCCTCTCCTCTCTAGTTCTCTCCTCAGTCTAGCCGGCGCAGATCCATCCTATCAACTATTATCAACGTTGAATGTTTGGAATAATGGAAACGTGGAGAAATAACTAATAAAGGGCTGTCGTAATAGCCGCACCAACAACGACCAGGCTGGCAGCTCAGGCAGCGTCTTTTGGGGAATGAATGGCTTGGCTTTTGGCTTGTTCTGTTTTGGTTGTAGGCTATAGGCTACGTCATTGTATTCATTCAGACTCAGCCCCGATTT
>NW_027664965.1:2500-19893 GCF_963921795.1 Nannobrachium achirus
TCAGGGCTATTAATATGCATTTACTAGCTGTAGATGCATGTTTTTTTTTGCTGTATCTCGCCGTCGTCGAGTGGAAACCTCGTATCTCCAAGTTTCAAATGTGTCGGTTTTTTCGCAAAGTAAAGCCCTGCTTCATCATACAAGGCCGTCGCACAAAAGTAGTGAAAACAGCAGATCTACAAGCACACAGTGCTTGTAGATCGGCTGTTTTCACTAGTTTGAATCCTTAAAATGATAAATGCAAAACGAACGGTTTTGGACATACAGGGTGTGTTCCACCATCAGGGCTGTAAAGATGCATGTTTTTATCAAGGCTAGAGATTTACAATTTTACAATTTATACATTCAGCTCTTTATCCAGAGCGACTTACAATAAGTAAGGTAAAACATTAATACATGAAAACAACAAGACATTGCTGGATGTTTTCATCCACCATCATGGCTGTAAAGATGCATGTTTTTTTTTATCAGGGCTAGTTTACAGTTTACAGTTTAGGCATTTAGCAGACGCTTTTAATCCAAAGCGACTTACAAAAAGCAGATAAAATATCACAATAATAAACAAGGTTAAATGTCAGTACATCAACAGCAATATAACAAATGCAAATGGATATCTATCTAGAAAAACAATATAATCCGTAAAGAAAAAAAAAAAAAAATCCCAGAAAACAAATGCTAACTAGCTTCATGTATGGACATTGGTTTTCCAGTAGTGCTAAGGGTTTTGGTGGAGTTGCATTTATTAGCTACATATGTATGTTTGAGATGCATTTATTAGCTACATATGTATGTTTGAGATGCATTTGTTAGCTACATATGTATGTTTGAGATGCATTTATTAGCTACATATGTATGTTTGAGATGCATTTGTTAGCTACATATGTATGTTTGAGATGCATTTATTAGCTACATATGTATGTTTGAGATGCATTTGTTAGCTACATATGTATGTTTGAGATGCATTTATTAGCTACATATGTATGTTTGAGATGCATTTGTTAGCTACATATGTATGTTTGAGATGCATTTATTAGCTACATATGTATGTTTGAGATGCATCTGTTAGCTCTTTGCATGGAACCATCAGGGCTGCAGATCCATGTTTTCCATCCCAGGCACGGAGCCTCCATCCTGGGATGCGGTTTCCATGGATCGCAGCCTCCTCCATCCATCCATCCATCGGGCTGGGGTGTGTGTGTGTGTGTGTGTGTGTGTGTGTGTGTGTGTGTGTGTGTGTGTGTGTGTGGGGGGGGGGGGGCAGACTAGAATAGCCCTCTTCCAGAGAGTCTCGAGGAAGGAGGCATCCCCCCCTCTCCTCCCCCCCCCCTCCCCTCCCCCCCCTGCTCTCCTCTCCTCCCCCCCCTCCTCTGACAGCTGCTGCTGTGCTGTGTTATAGTCCCCCCCCCCCCTCCCTCCCCTCTCCCAGTGGCGTCAGTGGGGGTATGGCAGCAGCAGCAGACCTTGGCTAAACAGGGGGGGTTTGAACAAAATACAATGTAATTCTTCAAATACATGCAGTCGTGCCTGTTTCCAAAGGTATTGCAACAACACCACGACGGGTGTCTTGCACGCAGGCCAGCGTGCGAGACAGCAGTCGTGTTGCCATACCTTGGCTTTTGCTGAATTGACGCCACGGCCCCCACCGCTGCTGCTGCTGCTGCTGCTCTGCTCTTCCGTGTGGAAAAACCCCTCCCCCCTCTGCTGCTGGTAGCCCCCCCCCCCCCCCCCTCTGTGTAGCCCCCCCCCCCCCCCTCTGTGTAGCCCCCCTCCTCCCCCCCCCTCTGTGTAGCCCCCCTCCTCCCCCCCTCCTCCTCCAGTAGCCTCTCCTCTGCTCAGAACACTGAAGAATCATCTTCAACCAAAGACCTTGGAAACACAACCACTCTGATGTGCTTTCACGCTGCAATGCACAGAGCAGAACCAGTTCATATTACCATTAATACACAGAACCAGTTCATTACTATAGGTTTAATACACAGAACCAGTTCATATTACCATTATACACAGAACCAGTTTATATTACCATTAATACACAGAACCAGTTTATATTACCATTAATACACAGAACCAGTTCATATTACCATTAATACACAGAACCAGTTTATATTACCATTAATACACAGAACCAGTTTATATTACCATTAATACACAGAACCAGTTCATATTACCATGAATACACAGAACCAGTTCATTACTATAGGTTTAATACACAGAACCAGTTCATATTACCATTAATACACAGAACCAGTTCATATTACTATAGGTTTAATACACAGAACCAGTTCATATTACCATTAATACACAGAACCAGTTCATTACTATAGGTTTAATACACAGAACCAGTTCATATTACCATTAATACACAGAACCAGTTCATATTACCATTAATACACAGAACCAGTTCATTACTATAGGTTTAATACACAGAACCAGTTCATATTACCATTAATACACAGAACCAGTTCATATTACCATTAATACACAGAACCAGTTCATTACTATAGGTTTAATACACAGAACCAGTTCATATTACCATTAATACACAGAACCAGTTCATTACTATAGGTTTAATACACAGAACCAGTTCATATTACCATTAATACACAGAACCAGTTCATTACTATAGGTTTAATACACAGAACCAGTTCATTACTATAGGTTTAATACACAGAACCAGTTCATATTACCATTAATACACAGAACCAGTTCATATTACCATTAATACACAGAACCAGTTCATATTACCATTAATACACAGAACCAGTTCATATTACCATTAATACACAGAACCAGTTCATATTACCATTAATACACAAGAACCAGTTCATTACTATAGGTTTAATACACAGAACCAGTTCATATTACCATTAATACACAGAACCAGTTTATATTACCATTAATACACAGAACCAGTTCATTACTATAGGTTTAATACACAGAACCAGTTCATATTACCATTAATACACAGAACCAGTTCATTACTATAGGTTTAATACACAGAACCAGTTCATATTACCATTAATACACAGAACCAGTTCATATTACCATTAATACACAGAACCAGTTCATTACTATAGGTTTAATACACAGAACCAGTTCATATTACCATTAATACACAGAACCAGTTCATATTACCATTAATACACAGAACCAGTTCATTACTATAGGTTTAATACACAGAACCAGTTCATATTACCATTAATACACAGAACCAGTTCATTACTATAGGTTTAATACACAGAACCAGTTCATATTACCATTAATACACAGAACCAGTTCATTACTATAGGTTTAATACACAGAACCAGTTCATTACTATAGGTTTAATACACAGAACCAGTTCATATTACCATTAATACACAGAACCAGTTCATATTACCATTAATACACAGAACCAGTTCATATTACCATTAATACACAGAACCAGTTCATATTACCATTAATACACAGAACCAGTTCATATTACCATTAATACACAGAACCAGTCATTACTATAGGTTTAATACACAGAACCAGTTCATATTACCATTAATACACAGAACCAGTTTATATTACCATTAATACACAGAACCAGTTCATTACTATAGGTTTAATACACAGAACCAGTTCATATTACCATTAATACACAAACCAGTTCATTACTATAGGTTTAATACACAAAACCAGTTCATATTACCATTAATACACAGAACCAGTTCATATTACCATTAATACACAGAACCAGTTCATTACTAGTTCATTACTATAGGTTTAATACACAGAACCAGTTCATTACTATAGGTTTAATACACAGAACCAGTTCATATTACCATTAATACACAGAACCAGTTCATTACTATAGGTTTAATACACAGAACCAGTTCATATTACCATTAATACACAGAACCAGTTCATTACTATAGGTCAGGGGTCTTCAACAGGGGGTCCGCGACCCTAGGGGGTCCGCGGAGGTACTGCAGTGGGTCCGTGAAATTTTTGTAAAAAAAAAAAAAAAAAAGATTTCAAAAAATGTTTTTTTTTTGTTTTTTTTTGCCATTTTTCACATTTATGTTAAAAAATAAATCATGATTCTATCCATTTTGAATAGCTTGAATACTACTATGCAATTGACAGATTGTTGATATTATTGACATTGGTTCTCAGTTAATAAGTAGTATGTTTAGAAATGGTAGTGGTACGGCCCACCCTGCTCGCTGTAACTTGTACATGTTTAAAATAAAAAATATGTCGTAGCCCCGACCCCCCCCCACCCTACAAGGTGGTAGGGGGTCCCTGCTCCATCTCCCCATCAGTTTGGGGGTCCCCGGCTGAAAACGTTGAAGACCCCTGCTATAGGTTTAATACACAGAACCAGTTCATATTACCATTAATACACAAACCAGTTCATTACTATAGGTTTAATACACAAAACCAGTTCATATTACCATTAATACACAGAACCAGTTCATATTACCATTAATACACAGAACCAGTTCATTACTAGTTCATTACTATAGGTTTAATACACAGAACCAGTTCATATTACCATTAATACACAGAACCAGTTCATTACTATAGGTTTAATACACAGTACAGTTCATATTACCATTAATACACAGAACCAGTTCATTACTATAGGTTTAATACACAGAACCAGTTCATATAACCATTAATACACAGAACCAGTTCATTACTATAGGTTTAATACACAAAACCAGTTCATATTACCATTACACAGAACCAGTTCATTACTAGTTCATTACTATAGGTTTAATACACAGAACCAGTTTATATACCATTAATACACAGAACCAGTTCATTACTATAGGTTTAATACACAGAACCAGTTTATATTACCATTAATACACAGAACCAGTTCATTACTATAGGTTTAATACACAGAACCAGTTCATATTACCATTAATACACAGAACCAGTTCATTACTATAGGTTTAATACACAGAACCAGTTCATATTACCATTAATACACAGAACCAGTTCATATTACTATAGGTTTAATACACAGAACCAGTTCATTACTATAGGTTTAATACACAGAACCAGTTTATATTACCATTAATACACAGAACCAGTTCATTACTATAGGTTTAATACACAGAACCAGTTCATATTACCATTAATACACAGAACCAGTTCATATTACTATAGGTTTAATACACAGAACAGACTAGTCAATTTCAGTTCAATTCTAAGGGTTTTATTGGCATGAGAAAACATGCGTTTATGTTGCCAAATGCAGAAGTGTGCACAATACAATACAATACAATACAATACAATACAATACAATACAATACAATACAATAGGATGCAATCAGAAAACTAAATATGTTGAAGTGAAAAAGAACACAGAAACAACTTTCATGTATCAATGCAGGCAGAGCAGGGATGTACCGTAATGGTTTATACAATGGTTTTTAAGGTGTTTGGGTTCCATTTGATATCCTTCTCCTATCACATCCTACTATAGGTTTAATGCACAGGACCTCATATTACCATGGGTTCTGTCCTCCTCCTAGCACATCCAGCTGACCAGCTCAGTGGCCTTGTGGTTAGAGTGTCCGCCCTGAGACTGGGAGGGCGGGGGTTCAATTCCCCGGCCGGGTCATACCAAAGACTATAAAAATGGGACCCAATGCCTCCCTGCTTGGCACTCAGCATCAAGGGTTGGATTGGGGGGGTTGATCACCACCAATGGGGATCCTGTCTGTCTGTCTGTCTGTCTGTCTGTCTGTCTGTCTGTCTGTCTGTCTGTCTGTCTGTCTGTCTGTCTGTCTGTCTGTCTGTCTGTCTGTCTGACTGACCAGCTCAGTGGCCTTGTGGTTAGAGTGTCCGCCCTGAGACTGGGAGGTCGGGGGTTCAATTCCCTGGCCGGGTCATACCAAAGACTATAAAAATGGGACCCGATGCCTCCCTGCTTGGCACTCAGCATCAAGGGTTGGATTGGGGGGGTTGATCACCACCAATGGGGGTCCAGGGACTACAGATGAAAATTAGCCCACGGCGGGCTAACTCTGGCTCATTTACATTGAAGTGAAAACTGACATGTCCATTAATGAGCACGGTCCCTGTCAAATAAACAGATCTTAACTCTTAACATCCTACTATAGGTTTAATGTACTGGACCTCATATTACCATGGGGTCTGTCGTTGTGTGGGGGGGGGGGGGCTCTTCCGTGCTGCTGTTTGGTATCATGATCATAAAAGGCTTTCCACAGAGAGAGAGAGAGAGAGAGAGAGAGAGAGAGAGAGAGAGAGAGAGAGAGAGAGAGAGAGAGAGAGAGAGAGAGAAGAGAGAGAGAGAGAGAGAGGTTGTACGTACGGTGCACTAGGCTAGGCTAGGCTAGGCTAGGCTAGGCTAGGCTATAACACCGCAGTGCAACCCGCGGCAGGCAGAGAGGATGGTCACCGTGAAGAAGGTTTTATCTGAGAGAGAAAGAGAGAGAGAAGAGAGGAGAGAAAGAGAGAGAGAGAGAGAGTTTTATCTGACGGGACGGACGGACACAGAGAGATGCCAGTTGTGCTGTGGAGTCTAGAGAAGGGAGGAGGAGGGGGGAGGGAGGGGGGGAGGGAGGGGGGTGAGTGGGGAGATGCCTTTTTTCTGCTGTCTCTGACGGGACAGTAGAGGCAACGGGGGGGGGGGGGGGGTGAAGAGCAGCTTGGATCCAAGAGGGAAATAACGAGACACGGCAATTCTGCTTTACTTACCGCATCTGTGTGACGTACAGTAGGCCTACTGTACTATAGAAGGCCTACTATATACAATTGTCCTACTGTATAGGCCTACTGTATGCCTAGTGTATAGGCCTACTGTATAGGCCTACTGTATAGGCCTACTGTATAGCCTAGTGTATAGGCCTACTGTATAGGCCTACTGTATAGCCTACTGTATATCCTACTGTATAGGCTACTGTATAGCCTACTGTATAGGCTACTGTATAGGCTACTGTATATTCACAACATTTTCACACTAAACACAAATGTACAATTATTAAGGCATATAAGGCTTATAAGCTAGCTTATTTATAAGTGTGCGTGATGTACAGTAGGCCTAGCTGTATAGCTACTGTATAGGCTACTGTATAGGCTACTGTATAGGCTACTGTATATTCACAACATTTTCACACTAAACACAAATGTACAATTATTAAGGCATATAAGGCTTATAAGCTAGCTTATTTATAAGTGTGCGTGATGTTTGGTTTTATGAATATTGAACCAATGAAGTTTCACCAAGATCTCTGGAACTAAATAATAACTGCATTGAATCATTAGAACTAAATAACATTGGACCATTACAACTAAATAACATTGAATCATTACAACTAAATAACATTGAATCATTACAACTAATAACATTGAATCATTACAACTAAATAACATTGAATCATGCATGCATTGACTCCTTACAACTAAAATATAACGGCATTGACTCCTTTACAACTACATAATAACAGCATTGAACTCCTTTACAACGAAATAATAACTGCATTGACTCCATTACAACTAAATAATAACAGCATTGACTCCATTACAACTAAATAATAACTGCATTGACTCCATTACAACTAAATAATAACTGCATTGACTCCTTTACAACTAAATAATAACTGCATTGACTCCATTACAACTAAATAATAACTGCATTGACTCCATTACAACTAAATAATAACTGCATTGACTCCTTTACAACTAAATAATGCCTGCATTGACTCCATTACAACTAAATAATAACTGCATTGACTCCTTTACAACTAAAAAATACCTGCATTGACTCCTTTACAACTAAAATAATAACTGCATTGACTCCTTTACAACTAAATAATACCTGCATTGACTCCTTTACAACTACATAATAACTGCATTGACTCCTTTACAACTAAATAATAACTGCATTGACTCCTTTACAACTAAATAATACCTGCATTGACTCCTTTACAACTAAATAATAACTGCATTGACTCCTTTACAACTAAATAATAACTGCATTGACTCCTTTACAACTAAATAATAACTGCATTGACTCCTTTACAACTAAATAATAACTGCATTGACTCCTTTACAACTAAATAATAACTGCATTGACCTCCTTTACAACTAAATAATAACTTCATTGACTCCATTACAACTAAATAATAACTGCATTGACTCCATTATAACTAAATAATAACTGCATTGACTCCTTTTACAACTAAATAATAACTGCATTGACTCCTTTACAACTAAATAATAACTGCATTGACTCCTTTACAACTAAATAATAACTGCATTGACTCCTTACAACTAAATAATAACTGCATTGACTCCTTTACAACTAAATAATAACTGCATTGACTCCTTTACAACTAAATAATAACTGCATTGACTCCTTTACAACTAAATAATAACTTCATTGACTCCATTACAACTAAATAATAACTGCATTGACTCCATTATAACTAAATAATAACTGCATTGACTCCTTACAACTAAATAATAACTTCATTGACTCCATTACAACTAAATAATAACTGCATTGACTCCTTTACAACTAAATAATAACTGCATTGACTCCTTTACAACTAAATAATAACTGCATTGACTCCTTTACAACTAAATAATAACTGCATTGACTCCATTACAACTAAATAATAACTGCATTGACTCCTTTACAACTAAATAATAACTGCATTGACTCCATTACAACTAAATAATAACTGCATTGACTCCTTTACAACTAAATAATAACTGCATTGACTCCTTTACAACTAAATAATAACTGCATTGACTCCTTTACAACTAAATAATAACTGCATTTAGTTAGTTAGTTAGTTAGTTAGTTTATTTTTTGGTCATTTGTATGGTACAACGTATTTTCCTTCATTTCTTTCAA
The DNA here is from genome assembly GCF_963921795.1 of Nannobrachium achirus. Taxonomy (NCBI): domain Eukaryota; kingdom Metazoa; phylum Chordata; class Actinopteri; order Myctophiformes; family Myctophidae; genus Nannobrachium; species Nannobrachium achirus. The sequence continues at coordinate 11,370 of NW_027664965.1, forward strand.
TCATTTCATTCACATAAACAGACCAAAAAAAAGGCATAAGCTGAAGCTTAAAGCTTATTGTGCTTACCCTTTGTGCCATTGAATTGAGATACACAATTGAGGTAAATATAATGACAGCAAACAAACAAAACAAGGAAACATAAGGACAACAAAAAAACAAAACATACAAAACAAACGACAACAAATAACAAAACAAAACAAAAGACAAAAGACAACAACAAAACTATAACACAAAATCTAACCAGAAGAAAAACTACAAGGAGATTTGACATCAGGTCAATTAACAAAAGAAATAAACAGAAGGAAGAACAAGAAGACTATGGTCTAACCTTTACATTGATATATATATACTAGACCTTACCCGTTTGAAGATATGTGCTCCAATATATGTGCAGAGTGTGGGTTATGGAGAAATTAACTGTAACTGGTGCGTGTGTGAGAATATGTGGGAGCATCATAATGTAAGGAGCAACCCATGGAGGAGTGTATATTTTTTGATGGATACAAATAATTTAACAGCTAAATTAGGTGAATAGAATATGGGGATGTATGCGCTTGCCATACCCGTCGGAAGATAAGACACATCAAATGCACCCGGTGCATTAGTGACCCGTGCATGCAGGCAAACCACATATATGAGAGAGAGAGAGAGAGAGAGAGAGAGAGAGAGGAGAGAGAGAGAGACACACTGCAACTTCAGTCCGCACGTCACCACCCCCTGTTGGTGGGTGGTTTGTAGTGGAAAAGCATTTACTGACTGACTGACTGACTGACTGACTGACCTACTGACTGACCCGCAAAATTAGTATATAGATATATACATATATATATATATATATATATATATATATATATACAAATATATTTCTATATACGTATATATATTTTGATGTATACTAACTAAGTCATTTTTGTCATAATAGCTTATTTAATAACATGTATTATATATTAACATTTCCATGTCCCGTGAACCCTCATATACATGCATGCACGCATGTTCGTAAGCATACGTACATACATTGCATGTACAGACTTGGTCACTGTGTCATTATAACAATTTCTTATATCCATCAATAACCTTTGCTTTATAGGCTCTATTGACACCTTTACAACTAAATAATAACTGCATTGACTCCTTTACAACTAAATAATAACTGCATTGACTCCTTTACAACTAAATAATAACTGCATTGACTCCTTTACAACTAAATAATAACTGCATTGACTCCTTTACAACTAAATAATAACTGCATTGACTCCTTTACAACTAAATAATAACTGCATTGACTCCTTTACAACTAAATAATAACTGCATTGACTCCTTTACAACTAAATAATAACTGCATTGACTCCTTTACAACTACATAATAACTGCATTGACTCCTTTACAACTAAATAATAACTGCATTGACTCCTTTACAACTAAATAATAACTGCATTGACTCCTGCATTGCAGCTTGTCCTTAAACGACGTCCTGACATCATAATAACAGGATGATGTTGAACATTCTCAGGAGAACATTCACCTGACATGATTCACTTCACTGTGTGCGTGTGCGTGTGCGTGTGCGTGTGTGTGTGTGTGTGTGTACAGTACACTCCAGCAGTGTTCCAGTTACGGTGTGTGGGGGGGAGGGGGGGGAGGAGGAGGGGGGGGAGGGGGGGTTCAGCAGAGTGATGTTACCATCTGATGTTAAAGGATCCCTGGCTAATACAACAAATATGCCTCAATACATTATAATTGTCCTCTATAACTACAATGTAAAATTACCAGTAAGACTCCCTAATCGGGAGTCTTACTCCACAATTACACCAAAAATGTGTTTTTCCAAAATAGTCCTGATGGTGGCGCTAGATGGGACAGATGCGTTTTGATTACATGAGCTTCCAGCCAGCAAATTGGTACTGTGGGAGCCAACACATGGGCACCGGTCGCGAGGACGTCCCACAAAAACATACGTGGACGTACTCAAGGAAGACGTAGGGACACAGAACACCAATGAGCTGGCCAGATGTATGGAGAACCGAGATGACTGGAAACAACGATGGAGGGCTCGTCTGAGGACGACCTAGATAGACATGACTGTAGAGATACTGTGCGATTTGCGTGATTTTAGGGCAAAATGTGTAGGTGTCCAAAAATGTGTTTTAAATAATCGGCCTGAAGGTGGCGCTAAATGGGACAGGTCCATGTTGATGAGATGAGTGTAGACATACTGTGTACCGATTTGTGTGATTTTAGGGCAAAATCTGTAGGAGCAGTGTCCAAAAATGTGTTTGAAGAAATCGGCCTGATGGTGGCGCTATATGGGACAGGTCCATGTTGATGAAATGAGTGTAGACATACTGTGTACCGATTTGTGTGATTTTAGGGCAAAATCTGTAGGAGCAGTGTCGAAAAATGTGTTTTGCAAGAATCGGCCTCATGGTGGCGCTAAATGGGACAGATCCATGTTGATGAGATGAGTGTAGACATACTGTGTAGTGATTTGCGTGATTTTAGGGCAAAGATTGTAGGAGCAGTGTCCAAAAATGTGTTTTAAAAAATCGGCCTGAAGGTGGCGTTATATGGGACAGATCCAAGTTGATGACATGAGTGTAGACATAATGTGTACCGATTTGCGTGATTTTAGGGCAAAAATTGTAGGAGCAGTGTCCAAAAATGTGTTTTGCAAGAATCGGCCTCATGGTGGCGCTAGAAGAGGGCCATGTGAGAAATGAGGGGTGGGGTCTCCGCGCCGCCGAGGCGGCCGAATAGGTACCGGCCCCGGCTCTCCCGGTCGCTCCTAGCCCGAGTTAAGGCATTTTATGTGAGCTGCAGTGGAGGGGGTCCTCCACTGGGGGCGCCACCACTTTTGCATCCGTTCTGGAGCACCAGGAGTCGTTGGTCCCTGGGAATTCCCCGTGAGCAGCCCCGTTGGGGTGGTCATTTTTGCACATTTGGTCATTTTTTACACCTGGGGGTCCCCCAGGGACTTGGGGGTCCCTGGAGCTCTGGGGGTCCTTGGAGGTTGTAGTTTGGCAGGCAAGGAGTGTGTGTGCAAAATCTGGCATGGATCGGGGCAACGGTTGCGGAGATATGAGCAGAGCAAAAGTGTGACGTGTGACGAGTGACGTGACGGACAGACGTCCGTCACGTCACTCGGTCGCAAAAAACACCTTAAATATGTTAATTCTTCTAGAAATAGCTAATCTTTCAGTCAATAGGGGAAATACCTGTCACAAGTTGATGATGTCATAAATGTAATGTGTGATCTATCCCTATGGTATTATGGCATGCATGTGCAAATAAAAACAAACAATACTTCCTATAGTTAATATGAGCATCAAATCAATATTTCAAATGTATTTGTGTTTTTCTTTGCACATGCATGCCATAAATTCCATAAGGATAGACCACACATGACATTTATGACATCATCAACTTGCGACAGGCATTTCCCCTGTTGACTGAAAGATTAGCTATTTCTAGAAGAAATACAATAATTAAGGTGTTTTTAATTTTACATTGTAGTTATAGAGGACAATTATAATGTATTAAGGCATATTTGTTGTATTAGCCAGGGATCCTTTTAATATAATCATTATAAATGATAAAATAGGGAATTAATTTCCCAGTGGATTTCTTGTGACTCGCGTCAGTGCAACCCCCTTACACCAAACCAAACTTTGAATTCAATTCAAAGGAGCTTTATTGGCATGAGAAAACATATGTTTACAAGTGTCAAAATAGTTTTTCTCAGATTTAAAATGCATTTAAAGGTAGCAGCTCTGTTTCATACTGTATGTACAGTAGGTCTAGATGTTTCATACTGTATGTACAGTAGGTCTGGATGTTTCATACTGTATACAGTAGGTCTAGATGTTTATACTGTACAGTAGGTCTAGATGTTTCATACTGTATGTACAGTAGATGTTTCATACTGTATGTACAGTAGGTCTAGATGTCAATCCATGGTTTGTAGTCCTTAAAGGTGGTTCTATTCCATTCTCTAGCCTTAGTTTATCTCAGCAGTTCACAAATCTTGCTGCTGTGTTCGCACATTGTTGTATTTCTCCCAGTAGGTATGGGAGTTTTTTGTCGTGTTTTCAAACTCAATTCAGGTGTGTGTAATCTGTGGGAAGTATGTGTCTCTGATGTTTTGGTACAGTGGACAGGTGGTCAGTATGTGTCTCTGATGTCTTGGTACAGTGGACAGGTGGTCAGTATGTGTCTCTGATGTCTTGGTACAGTGGACAGGTGGTCAGTATGTGTCTCTGATGTCTTGGTACAGTGGACAGGTGGTCAGTATGTGTCTCTGATGTCTTGGTACAGTGGACAGGTGGTCAGTATGTGTCTCTGATGTCTTGGTACAGTGGACAGGTGGTTAGAAAGTGTAGCTCTGTTTCTACCACATTGTGTGTGCAGTGGGTGCATAGCCTGTCTTCCCATGGAAGTGGTGTCTGTCTGTGGCGGCCTTTCCTATTGCAAGGCTGTGTTCGCTGAGTCTGTACCTTGTCAAGGCTTTCCTAAGTTTTGGGTCGTTTACTGTGTTCAGATCAGATATTCTGCCAATGTATATTCTCTTTTTAGTGCCAGATAGCATTCCATTTTGCTTTGGTCTCTTTCCAGTATAACCCTTTTCTTGTACCTTTTGAATAGTGAATGAGCCTCAAGACCTCATTGAAAACATATATAGTGAATAGAGAAATTGTTCACCAAGGTGTCATCAATTGATTGGCAAAATTGTATGAATATATTCCAAACTATGTAAACTCTACAGATGTTTTAGGGAGAGTAGTGCTGTAATATTAGTAATGTTAAAGTATAGGGTGAAAAATTATAAAAACGAGTAACAATAAGTAGTAATAATAGTGTAATAGGAGTAATTTATGGATGAGACGTACAATGACAGCTGTTTACTATGCTGTAAGCCCACTGTAACAATAATCAACAATGAAATTGTAGTTTTATTTGGTCTATATTGATTTATTGACATTTATTGACAGCTGTTCAGAGGTCAACACCTTTTGCCCCCGCCGGCAGGGGCAATGGGGTTCAAGAGGATAATCTGGTAAGGTGCTAAAGCTGCAGTCGAAAAGGGTCTTATAGAGTAGCCTAAAGCCATCATTTCTCTCTTAATAAGGCTTTTGTTTTGATGTTAATATTATTGATTCCACTGCAACCAGCATCATTGAATAATAATAATCCTGGTTCCTATTTAAAGTTGGATCCAACAGGAATACCGTTGGTGCAAAGATCTTTTTATTTAAAGTTGGATCCAACAGGAATACTGTTGGTGCAAAGATCTTTTCTATTTAAAGTTGGATCCAACAGGAATACAGTGTTAGGGTTAGTTGTGTTGGTGCAAAGATCTTTTATAATAATAATCCTGGTTCCTATTTAAAGTTGGATCCAACAGGAATACAGTATGTATGTCATACAGTTGGATCCAACAGGAATACTATATGTATGTCATACAGTTGGTGCAAAGATCTTTTCCCTGGTGGGAGTTGACTGTGTAATGAAGTGGACTGAGTGGACTTGTGGACTTTTTGGTTAATGCCCCTAGTGGCCTAGTCCAAACATTGCACCTTTCACTCACTGTTCTATCCTGGAACGGGACACATACGTTGGGCTAACCCTAGAGCAGGGGTTAGGGTTAACCAGGGGTTAGGGTTAACCCTAACCCCTGGTTAACCAGGGGTTAGGGTTAACCCTAACCCCTGGTTAACCCTAACCCTAACCCTAACCCCTGGTTAACCCTAACCCTAACCCCTGGTTAACCCTAACCCCTGGTTAACCCTAACCCTAACCATAGAGCAGGGGTTTTCAAACTGTTTTGTCTCAGGGCACCCCATGAATATATTTCTTTTTTTAATCCGAGGCACCCCTACATTATAATTTTCACTCCCAGCACCTTATATTTATAGCATATCGTCGTTGTCGGGTGGACACCTTGTATGTCCAAAACCGTTCATTTTGTATTTATCATCTATAAAATGTACTAAACTTGTGTGCTTGTAGATCGGCTGTTTTCACCAGACCTACTGTACACACAGAGGTTTCTGCCCGACAGTGACGATATTTTAGTGATTATGTTGCGAGGAAAACGTTGAGATAACAGCCAAATCACGAATATCACTACACAGCATGTCTACACTCATGTCATCAACATGGATCAGGAAGATTTTGGAAAAACACATTTTTGCCCTATTTGTGGAGATAAGCCACCTACGGTCGCTTATCTCCCGATTAGGGAGTCTTAACTTTGTACTTCAAGTTTAAAATTATACTAAATATAATTTTGTCCAAATAAATTCCAAATATTATCAAATGATCTCGCGGCACCCCCTAACCCTGGTGAGCAGGGTGGTGCCTTGCATGGTTTCCTCTGCCACCGGTGTATGAATGTGTGCGTGAATGGGTGAATGTAATTTTTTTTTTATTAGATTATCTTAACAGCCATTCTTTATCAGACTTGATGTTAACAGTCATTGTCTGTGAAACTGAGACTTTATTTTATCATCTTTATACTTCATTCACTTTACATCCTAAATCTGAATAAAACGATGTGAAAAGAAAGAACATCTCCCAGTCAGACCAAGATGTCCAGAGAAATGTTCTGATCCAAGCTGACAGCTGCTGACTACAGCTGTCACTATCTGATGACACAGCGCAGCACAGCACAGCACAGCACAGCACAGCACAGCACAGCACACAGCACAGCACAGCACACAGCACAGCGCACAGCACACAGCACAACACAGCACAGCACAGCACAGCACAGCACAGCACAGCACAGCACACTGACTACAGCACACTGAGCACAGCACAGCACAGCACAGCACAGCACGCTGACTACAGCTGTCACTATCTGATGACACAGCACAGCGCAGCGCAGCGCAGCACAGCACAGCACAGCACAGCACAGCACAGCACAGCACAGCACAACACAGCACACAGAACAGCACAGCACAGCACAGCACAGCACAGTACAGTACAGTACAGTACAGCACAGCACAGTACAGTACAACACAGCACAGCACACAGAACAGCACAGCACAGCACAGCACAGCACAGCACAGCACAGCACAGTACAGTACAGCACAGCACAGCACAGCACAGCACAGTACAGTACAGCACAGCACAGCACAGCACAGTACAGTACAGTACAGCACAGCACAGCACAGCACACAGCACAGCACACAGCACAGCACACAGCACAGCACAGCACACAGCACAGCACAGCACAGCACACAGCACAGCACACAGAACAGCACAGCACAGCACAGCACAGCACAGCACAGCACAGCACACAGCACAGCACACAGAACAGCACAGCACAGCACAGCACACAGCACAGCACACAGAACAGCACAGCACAGCACAGCACACAGCACAGCACACAGCACAGCACACAGAACAGCACAGCACAGCACAGCACACAGCACAGCACACAGCACAGCACACAGAACAGCACAGCACACAGCACAGCACACAGCACAGCACAGCACAGCACACCACACCACACAGCACAGCACACAGAACAGCACAGCACAGCACAGCACACAGCACAGCACAGCACAGCACACAGCACAGCACAGCACAGCACAGCACACAGAACAGCACAGCACAGCACAGCACAGCACAGCACAGCACAGCACAGCACAGCACAGCACAGCACAGCACAGCACACAGAACAGCACAGCACAGCACAGCACAGCACACAGCACAGCACAGCACAGCACACAGAACAGCACAGCACAGCACAGCACACAGCACACAGCACAGCACAGCACACAGAACAGCACAGCACACAGCACAGCACACAGCACAGCACAGCACAGAACAGCACCGCACACAGCACAGCACAGCACAGCACAGCACAGCACCGCACCGTACAGAACAGCACAGCACAGCACAGCACAGCACAGCACAGCACACAGCACAGCACAGCACCGCACCGCACCGCACCGCACCGCACCGCACCGCACACAGCACATATATGGTAATTTCAGTCCAGAATGAACAGGTTTTATCTGTCCCGTACGTCCAGTGTCCATATGTGTGTAATGTCCGTCCCGGTCTGATGATTGGATGATTAAAAATGTCCAATGAGACCATACTTTGAGGATTGGTCAAGCTTCACATGACAATTCGGTCCTCCAGATAAAATCATTCATTCATTCAGAATTGGAAGAATGTATAGATCACAGAGTTCATAGCTCTAGAACACATAGAATAAAAGTTCACCGATTCACTTCGAACCGAGGTTTGAGAGAGAGAGAGAGAGAGAGAGAGAGAGAGAGAGAGAGAGAGAGAGAGAGAGAGAGAGAGAGAGAGAGAGAGAGAGAGAGAGAGAGAGGATGCGTTTTCATCCTGTTTCATCATATGTGTCTCATATGCACACACGCATCTTTAAATGCAGTCTGTGTGACAGAATGATTAATCAGCCAATCAGGGGACAGAGAGAGGGTTGGGGGGGGGGGGGGGGGGGGGTCTAGCCATTCCACTCCACTCCAGTTTGAAGGATGCCCTTCT
>NW_027664964.1:0-17574 GCF_963921795.1 Nannobrachium achirus
TCCTATCAAGCCAAGCTTTATAAACCATGAAGAAATATATATATTTTTTAAAGACAAAACAATAATTAAGAGCAGTGATGGCTGAGTGGTTAGTGTCCATACCCAGGACTCTGGAGTTCCCAGAGGTCGCAGGTACGATCCCCCGCTCCAGCTATCACTGCTCCCCTCTCCCCCGCGCTCCTTTTGGGCAGCACTGGGTTCAGCTGGGTTAAGCTTGAAAAAAAAGCAGCTGGGTTGGGCTGCGATATCTGAATTTCCCTCGTGGGAGTAGTAGGTAACTATTATTATTAATAATTTAAAAAAGAATAAGCGAATATTCGATGTCGGTGAACGACGTCGAATAGTGACTTTGATATTCGAATATTCGAATAGTCGAATATTTGGTGAATGCCCTAGCGTGAGAATGGTCACATATTCCAAAAAATCCTAAAGATTGCTCAAATAAGGGGCACTGCCATGCCACTGATGGTCATAACTCGTAATCAGCCAACATTGGGCTAGGTTTGAAGGCCTAAAGATCTAGTCTAATCTAAAGGCTGAGGATGTATTCTGTGTCATCGTACCTCAACCAACCTGCTCATATATGGACAAAAAAATACTGTCACATTTTTTCCCCTCACATGAGACCAGTGTGGGCCACAAGGCCTGACCTGACGTCAGTTCCTCTTTCTACTGCATATAAGCCCATATGGCTCAGCCCCCTGCTTCACATCAACCCGGTCTGGAGCTGAAGGTTTTAGTCTGGTTCTGTGTCTGTTCATCAGTCTCTGTCTGTGCAGCTTCAGTTTGGTTCTCCTCAGCAGTGAAGAAGATGTCCACTCCTTTCTCCTACATGCCATCCATTTGTCTGCTCATGTTGGTCGTCGTGTGGTTTTCTGCATCCAACGGTATGTTGCGTGTGTGTGTGTGTGTGTGTGTGTGTGTGTGTGTGTGTGTGTGTGTGTGTGTGTGTGTGTGTGTGTGTGTGTGTGGCAGATATACAAGATCACAGCGCGGCACCGAGTGCCGCGCTGCGAGCTTGTATATCTGCTATTTTTGAAAAATCGTGAAAATGTTTGCAAGAAACCTATGTCAAGGACCCCCAAGATGATATGTATTTGGCCACGGACCCCGATCTCAAAATATTTAGTTCCAGGGACCCCCCAGAAGCAAAATTTGAGTTAGAAATGTTCGCTTAAAAAAATACATATTCAAAAGATTTTCACAACTTTTCAAAAATAGCAGATCTACAAGCTCGCAGTGCCAGCGCGGCACTCGGTGCCACGCTGTGAGCTTGTATATCTGCTATTTTTCAATAGATAAAGTTACTAGGGCCCCTCCACCTTGGGCCCCAGTAACTCAGTCCCACTTTCCTACCCCTTGTGACGCCCCTGTGTATGTTTATGTGCGTATATTTGTTTGAGTTTGTGTGACTGTGTTGTTTGGGCTGTCCTCATACATAGTACATACATTCATGCCGAGTATTTTCATGTTATAGTCATAATTTAGTCACCTGAAAAGTTTTAGTTTTAGTCTAGTTTTAGTTGACTGAATATCATAAGGTTTTAGTTGACTAAATCTACAGTTGATTTAGTCAAACTAAAATATATTATGGCAGGCCTTGATGGCATCGTAATGACTGATTTTACACTTGGTTGCATGCTGAAAATAGCCGATCTACAAGCTCACAACGCGTCGCAGCGCGACACGTGAGCTTGTAGATCTGCTATTTTCAGCATGCAACACCGGGCGCAACCAAACATAAAATAACTCTCTTCTCCATTAGTCCCTCCCTAACTTTTTAGTCTAGTTTCTATTTTGTTGACGAAATTGTCAATATATTTAGTCTTAGTTTTAGTCACCACAGCTTAGCTTTTATTTTGTTTTCGTCAGTGAAAAAAATGCAGTCGACAAACATTTTTCGTCATAGTTTTAGTCGACGAAGTCAACACTGGTTCAGAACTGAACATTTCACAATATCTACTGGGCTGGCTGTTTAAAAATGACATGGGAGAAATAATGAGTTATAGGGGTTACAAGAGATGATGTGCACGTTATCTTTCATTCAGCATGCACATAAAAGGACGGATCAAACTAAGACCAAATCGACCGATTGCTCAGTTATTCGACTATGGTGGCGTGGGACAGTCCTAGTGTGTGTGTAGCATACTGTATGTCTGCGTGCATGCCTGTGAAGGTTTGGTTTGAATCAATTATCTCATTTCATTTGTGATCTTGTCTGCATCTACGGTGTGTGTTTTTACATGATATGATTGGATTGTTTTGCATATTAAGCAATAAGGACATCCAAACATTTACAAAATAATACGTTTGTAAACATTTAGTTTGATAGATTAATTTGTGACTGTACAATTATTGTACAAATGTAACCAACTGGACCCTTACGGGTCCATTTATACATTATTGGGAGTTCATTTGGTAATGTTAATCCATGCTTTTATTATGTATTGGCACAGCAAAATATAATGTGTGTGTGTGTGTGTGTGTGTGTGTGTGTGTGTGTGTGTGTGTGTGTTTGTGTGTGTGTGTGTGTGTGTGTGTGCGCGTGCGTGCATGTGTGTTACAGTGCACTCCCAGGGCCAGCGATCTCCGTCATGTTGTCGCTTCGCCTCCAAACGAAAGATACCGCTAAGCGACACGGTGGAATGCTACGAACAGACAGACTTCTGCCGCATTCACGCTTACATGTAAGAATAACATAACTTTATTTATATTGCACATGTTTGGGACGGGTGGCCATATATTTTCAAATACCCAAACTGGGACCCTTACCTTACAGCTGCACTCTTCTTCCCCCGGATTTGAACACGGTTTCCTGTGCTATAGTTAGGGATGGGTATCGTCTGCGATACTTTTAATGGTATCGATTGGATGACGTCGATACTATCAGGTATCGGTTCACGTAAAAACTAACGATACCTCGTTTCGATACTCTGGAACGCACCCCTGGCCGGTCACATCTGTAACAGTTGGGCTACTGATAATGACTGCTTTAGTAGGCTACACTCATTACTGTGGAAAATAGCCGACAATAGCCTATAATGTTTATTATTATGATGATTATCCAACGTCTATACTCTCCGCTCCGCCACACTGTGTGATCATCATCATCACCTCTGCTCTACCGCTGCGGTAGAGCAGTTAAACTTAAAGGGATATTCCACTTTCAACAGGGAGCAGTGGTAGGGCCTCTCTCCATACACACCCATTGTAACTTCAAACTTCATTTTAACCATGATAGATTCATTAAAAACACCCATTATTTTTTCTGGAGACTCATTTTACCTTCCTAATACGTGAGCAGGCCGTGTTTTTTCGATAACTTTTTTTCATTTATTTTTAATAATTATTTGGAAAAATGGAAAAAATGAAATACAAAAAAATAATTATTAAAAATAAATGAAAAATGTTATCGAAAAAACACGGCCTGCTCACATATTAGGAGCGTAGTATGAGTCACCAGAAAAAATAATGTGTGTTTTTAATGAATCTATCATGGTTAAAATGAAGTTTGAAGTTACAATGGGTGTGTGTGGGGAGAGGCCCTGGGCCTGGAGGGCCTGGTAACATTTACATCAAATATCTAAATATTCAATCAAGCTAATTAAAAACTGTTCAGGGTGTTCATAAAGCCTGATTAGATGATAAAATTACCAAAAGTTTTTTTGAAAGTGAAATACCCCTTTAAATAAAAACTATCGAAAATGGTATCGAAAAGGGTATCGTATCGATTCCCAGGTATCGAAAAAGGTATCGTATCGATTCAAAGGTGAACGATACCCATCCCTAGCTATAGTGCTGACATTTTTTACCATTGAGCTAATAGAGCCGAACTGCTTGCTCAGGGGATAAATGAATGATAAAAATGAATCTTGACCATCATATAAAAAATTGTGTCAGATCCTGTGTCTATATGAGACATGAGATGAGACATCTTTACAGTTTAGCTACAGTTTAGGCATTTAGCAGACGCTTTTAATCCAAAGCGACTTACAATAAGCAGGTAATACATCAATATAATATGTCAGTAGCCTACATCAACAACAATACAACAAAAGCATAGGAATATTAATCTAGAAAAACTATAATAATATGTCATAGGTAACCTCGCATCACCAGGCTTTCCGCTGGGGGAAAGCCTGGTCTTCGTTTACTAAACGGGCCGTTTGATCCGGTCGGGAGCGGAAGGGCTCCTACGTTTTTCTGTAGTCCAAAACGGACTACACTTTGGCCGGAAACAACGACCGGAAACAGTTTCAACCCAGTGTAGCGCATGCGCAAGTAGTTAGCGCATGCGCAAGTACGGGTTAAAACTGTTTCCGGTCGTTGTTTCCGGCCAAAGTGTAGTCCGTTTTGGACTACAGAAAAACGTAGGAGCCCTTCCGCTCCCGACCGGATCAAAAGCCCGAAATTGGAAGCCAGCCCAGGCTATGTCATAGGTAGACCACGCACCTAATCTTCTAAAACGTCTAAAAACCCAATTACATTAAAAAAGGATGCTTTAAGCAAAAATAGCAGAACTACATTGATTGATTGAAGACTTTATTAGAAGATTGCATAGGAAAAGGTACAGTTTCATGACGGTACAGTTCACTGGTACAAGGTCTACTAAAAGGAGATCCTAGAAAAGACTAAGCTTATTTCCACAGGAAACCATTGAAGTATCTCATATAACATTGAATGACAGACGGATAGAACACAGTAGTATGCAGTAGATATAGTCAGGAAAAAAAGGGAAAAACAATTTAAAAATCAAAAATCAAAACATACAGTAGTTAAATACAAAGAAGGGTCAGGGGAGGGTAGGGCTGGGCTATGTTTGTTTTTACCAGTTGCGAACGGCTGCTGCCTGTAAGTGGTTTTTCAGGGCGATTTTAAAGGATGCTAGTGATCCACACTCCTTTAAGGCCTTCGGTAAGCTCACAACGTGCCACATTGCCACGTGTTGAGTTTGCAGATCCGCAATTTTTTTTACATAAAATAAAGAAATAATAGAAATGCAATTATTTTAGAGCTTGTCATAAAACTATAACTGCACTTTGCGATGAACAAAACCTGATAAACACCTGAAAACAAGTATCATGTTAATTGTGGTGAAAATGGGGTCAGCTTTGTAGTAAATGTTGAAAAGCAGAACATTGTACTGTTCCGTCTCCTGACACCATGCAGCTCCAATGAGGGGAAATCCCAGACAATCCAGGAAGTCTGGTGGTCACAATACATGTCATCTTTCTCTGTTGATCCGTCAGTGGTGTAAAGCAAGGGTTCCCAAACTTTTTTTGTCTCAGGGCACCCTATAAATATTGTTTTAATCCGAGGCACCCTTACATTATAATTTTGACTCCCGGCACCTTAGATTTATAGAATTTCGTCTTTGTCGGGTGGAAACCTTGTATGTCCAAAACCTTTCTTTTTGTATTTATCATCTATAAAATTTACTATTGATATATACTGCAAGGCGTTGGCGTTGTGTGCTTGTAGATTGGCTGTTTTCACTAGTTTTGTGCGACAGAGGTTTCTGCCTGACAGTGACGATATTTTAGTGATTATGTTGCGAGGAAAACGTTGAGATAACAGCCATTTTGGTTAGAACTGACTGAAAATAACTTTGTACTTCAAGTTTAAAATTATACTAAATATTTCTTCAAGTGTCCAAATAAATTCCAAATATTATCAAATGATCTCGCGGCACTCCTTGACTGCCGTCACGGAACCCCAGGGTGCCCCGTCACCCACTTTGAAAACCCCTGGTGTAAAGTAACTAAGTACATTTACTTAAGTAATGTACTTAAGTACAATTTTGAGTTATTTGTACTTTACTTGAGTATTTCCAATTTCCAGCACTTCTACATCTACTCCACTACATCTTGAATCCAAATATTGTACTTTTACTCCACAAAATTTATTTGAAAACTTTAGTTACTTACTTTGCAGATACAAATTATAATATTATAAAACACACATACTGTAAACCATTTTAGCCCTGTTTTATACATTGGCTATTTGAAAATAGACGATCTACAAGCTCACAACGCGTCGCATCGCGATGCGTTGTGAGCTTGTAGATCTGCTATTTTCAAACATTTAGTACTTTTACTTTTGGTAAGTACATTTTGATGCCAATACTTTTTTGAATTCTGGACATTTACTTGCAACGGAGTACATCTACAGTGCAGTATTGATAGCCTACTTTTTCCACCTCTGTGATCCATACAGCTTTGTCACCAAGAGTGACCAGGGTGTCCAGAAGATCCTGTGTGTGGACGTGAACACCCCGCGACTCAAGCAGACACTGGACAGACTGAAGAAGGTGAGAACCTCCTCCAAACTCGCCAAAACGTTCTTCTCGCGCTCAGGGACGGATTAACCCCCAGCGGGGGCCCCTGGCCTATAATTTTTTAGGGGCCCCCCCACCCTCCACCATAATCCCCCTCCCTCCCGACGCGCACTACCCAGCTCGGATTTTAAGCCATGATGATCGTCTGTGGGCCAAAAAAACACCTGTAGACAACAGAGGAGGGACCCGCACATTTGATTTTTAATTAATGTATACATTTAATTTGAGTAAATTGTCAATGACCACGTGTCCTAGTTCCCCCAAGGGCCCCTGAGAGCCAAGGGCCCCTGGCAACGGCCCCACCGGCCCAAAGGTTAATACAGCCCTAGTCGCACTGCTAGGCCAGTGGTTCCGCTTCTGGAGACCCCCAGCCAGGGGTCCTTGAAGGGGTCCAAGGGGGGGCTAATGCATACCAGATTGGGGGTCCTGGGCCGGCAATTCTAAAGTTTGACAACCTGTGCTATAGACCAGGGCTTCCCAAGCGTTTCAATGCCAAGGCCCCTCACAGCCTCTGGCTTCACTTACTGTAGGGAGAACGGGGTAAGATGAACAACTTTTTACTTATGTTGCCCTGGAAGCAAGAAAAAGTGAGATGGCAGTAAATTCAAAACATCTAGACATATTTCAGGATGTCTGCTATCATTTGAAATTATAAGTAAGTGTCTATGACAAAGGACCATAAAGATATGACTTATTTTTAAAAAAATTGGTCATGTGGTTCAACTTGCCCCAGGTGAGGGGTAAGTTGAACCAGGTAAAGGGGTAAGTTGACCCACGTGATATTCTAAACTTTAACAGTTTAAACTTGAACAAAGAATGTATTTACTTATCAGAAATATCTTAATAACACATTTCCCTTTTGCAAATAGTCTTATTTCCTTTCATACGGTTATTTAAACCGTAAGAAAAAATATTAAAACCAATTAAATAAAGTTTGTTATTCAGAACCTTTTAATATTTGCAATTATTAATATAATATTAAAAACTTCTCTTAAATGACTGTATTCATCAAAATGAAAGATCATTCAGCATAATTTGAGTAGCAAAGACCTAATACAGACCTATTTGAATGGTGATTCACACAGTTCAATTTACCCCAAGGCATTTGGTTCATCTTGCCCCACGGCCACCATTTTGACAAAACCTGGCAAGCTTAATGCTTAAGGCTCATCTTTAGCTAAATGATTCACATATAGTTATATACATTGGGATATCACCAACATGCATGATAAATAAGTTTAGACCTGGGTACATTTATGATTTGCTTTAACATAAAAATCATTATACCATAAAAGTAAAAAATGTACTTCGACCAGCAAAAAGCACTTTTTGGGGTAGAAATATGCTTTCCGCTTTTCCCATGTGTCTTTCAACTCCACAGCCAGGTGGAAATGATGTTTGCGTTCTTATTTTAAGGTCAAATGACAACTCATGTGTATAGTTTTAAAGATAAAGGAGGTGGTTCATCTTACCCAGCGGTTCATCTTACCTCGTTCTCCTATCAGTAATTTCCTTAGCTAGTATTACAATTCAAAATGTAGGCATTTTGCAGATGCTCTAAATCCAGAGTGGCTTAAAATAAGCAATGACAGCACAGGGTAATACATCAAATGCATAGGAATGTTAATCTAGGATCGTAGATTCGTAGGTAATCATCTGTCTAGCAGTAACGTGTGTATAAAGTCAGTTGGTAAGTACGACTTACGAGTGTGTAGTGGTACGCGGAAGCGGGGATTGAACCCGGGACTCCCACTCGCCAGTCCAACGCACAACCAGTCGTGCTAATAGGGCTGAGCCCGATTAGCAGGGCTGTTGTCGCTGGTTCATGGCTGGTACTAACTGTGGGGGCTACAAGTGCATGCCAAGAGCTGGTCACAGTCATGATCTAGTCTGGGATCACTTCACTTTTCGGGCTTGTACTCAAAGCCAAAGGACTACAATTTGCCGGAAAGATCAAACCGGATTCAGTTTTAACCCCAAGTATTCCCCTGCGCTCAAGGACATACTTTTAGGGCCTACCTAATAGACTCCTTGATGCGGAGTAGTTTTGCTTTTTTTTTTTTATCGTTTGGTATATGCATCTTTTAGTCCAACTGTTAGCGACTGGCAAGACTACACTAGGCTACTCGAGCATTTTAATAGGGATTGGGGAAACAAACGGGGGGAACCAAATCAAAGCGACGCCGCTTCTTCTAGTGGTTTCCGCACTTTAGGCGGAAACCAAACGGCCTTTCCCCCAGAAAGCCTGGTAGGCGAGGTTGTCATGATCTACAGCATGTGCGTGATCATTCAAGTTGAGGCTTGTATTGACTGATATACACAATTTGCCATGTTGTGCAGTAATATAGAAAAGTGTGATGCATCACGATGCATCGTAGAATCAGATCAAATCGAGTCGTTACCTGGTGAATCATAATCGAATTGAATCGTGACGGTAGTGCCAATGCACACCAGTACAATTTATACTGGGTCACATGACACATTAACTCAAAATGACAAATATTCATTTAATGTTGTCGAATGGGGTGTGCGATTAAGTAGTGATTCCTTAGTCTTCTATCAACTGAATCAGAGTCTTTCATTATTTTTTCACAATTAAATTCATAGCCACGGCCCGTTCGAGTTTCCAGAGTTTTTCCGTAAAAAAAAAAAAAATCAAAAATGCCTAAAATGTATTAGGCATGATCGCAATCGCGAAATTGCATGTTTAGCCCCATAACAAACACATCTTTAAAAATGGCAGCCATCTTTGTTTACATTTGAAGACTTTGAAGGCTTCTATCTCATGAATGCCTGAACGGTTTCCTAGCGGATTTTTTTGTTTGAAAGCTGTGAAAAAGTACTACACATAAGGTGCATGATCTAGGCATGGGCGTGCACGATCCGTGTACTAAAAATTGATCCGTGCACTAGAAATTTAGGAAGGTGGCAGCGAGGAACTTGGGGGCCATTTTGAAAAAGCAGTGAATGAGTTAATTAGCGGCTTAACGACTCATTATTAACATTTTCCAAAATGTGTTTCCTCCTCTCCTCCATCTACAGAGAGGTGTATCTTGTTCTCCTCTGTTCGGAATGCTTGACAAGAAGACCAACAACACACGATGACTGATGACTGATGGCTGTGCAACAATAGCAGCTAATCTAAACATGGTCAACACTGTCTATTTATTATTTCATATTTATTTATAAGATTTCTTATTTTGTATTGGTATTGTATTTTATAAGATACAATATAATGCTGTAATATAGAAGTTATTTTTAAAGTGAGTTTGTATGGGTTTTTTATAGGGATTGTTTTATTTTTTCTATAAATGTAGTTGTCTTATTGATCTTATTGTGAAATGTAACTCATGAATACCTATAACAATTAGTATGTGAATACATCTCTGCCTTTTAATAATACAGTTGGGCTTCTATGGGAGTCACTGGTGGCTCAGACGGTCGATGCATGAAACCCTGGTTGCCCATGAATCTTACTGCATGCTCGCTCATGCATAAGTATACTCATGCATACTACTACCAATTTCATTGTCTAAATTAAAACAATGAGATCTTTACTACTAATACACATAAGATGTGGTTTATATACCTCTTAAACACTCAATATTCAATTCAATCTTTGAATCTGTAATTCAATTGAATCTTTTCAATATTGCAGACCCAAGGGAGATCCATATCACAAAACAAACGCAATATAATAAAAGTAATGAAAAAAACTGAAAAGGAAATGCAATAAAAAGACTTCCACCGTGTTCAGTTTTGAACATACAGACAGGTGGTGCGCCAATGGTTTAATTGACTAGAGGAGAATCTGACATAACTACGTACTGTATTATGGGCATGACTGACTGAGATGCTCGACACATAAATAGCACAGCAGAGCAGGTGGGCAGCCTCATACATTATTATTATCATTATAGGACACTGTGAGTGCTATGATACTTAGCTGATCATGTTCTCGCAGTTTTTCCCCTCTATATGTAACAGAGGAGACCCGAACCTCCCCACCCGGTTTCGAACCCGGGTCTCCCGCGTCAAAGTCCAATATCTTAACCATTCCTCCAAAGGGTTATCTTTATGGAACAAGGGCAGATACTAGACTTTTGAGGCTTCAGGCTGGGGCTGCAACTCTCTCCGCCACACTCACCCCCCTTTGACCTCCCCCTACGGGGAAGCCCAGATCCGGGTCACGGCACCAATGTAACAGAGGTGATCCAAACCTGCCCACCCGGCTTCGAACCTGGGTCTCCCGCATGAAAGTCCAATATCTTAACCATTACTCCAAAGCAGTGTTGGGACTAACGCGTTACAAAGTAATTCGTTACTGTAACGCCGTTCTTTTTTTCAGTAACGAATACGCTAACGCGTTCTTTTTTCAATTCTGTAACTCAGTTACCGTTACTACAGGGTGTGTTCCTCCGTTCTTTTGCGTTATTTTATGCACCTAGAGCTGAGCTGAATCTTCCTCTCTGACACTCACAAGGCAGAGAGGGGGGGAGACACCGACACGAAATGTCAGACAGAGACGCGCTGAAACGCGCACTGGGCATGTTTGTGCTTACCAACAGACTAGTGCAGACATACAGACTGCAAACGTGACTACAGATAGCCTGCACTCGGTAGAATATGATAGAATGTGATCACTTACAGTAGCTGACTTTTCCCTTGTCCCGTCGACCTACAGTATTATAATTATATAACTCTGGTCCGACTCGCGGTCAAATCTGTTGTCGGGTCTGTTTCATTAAGGCTCATCAAACCATGATTTTGTTGTTAGAGAAAGAAAGCCACAGAAAGAAAACTTCCTGTGGTCGTCGTAAGGTAATTCATTTTGCCTCAGGTTTTTTTGCTTGTAAGGCATTGTATTTCATAAATGGAAAATTATGATTATTTACAGTTTCTTTGTAGCCTACATTACTTGCAAATTAAAAAATAAATGTCAACGTTATTTGTAAGTAATTATATGAATACATTATAAATAAAATCAAAGAAATTCCATAAATTAGAACACAAATATTTAAGAAATAGTGAAAATAGCTGATCTACAAGCTCATTGTGATCAATGCATTGTGAGCTTGTAGATCTGCTGTTTTCACTAGTTTGGTTCACGGGCAAATGTCTAATTTCTCTTTTGGGTTACAAGCTATAACATTTAACCATGCAGGCTATGGTCAATGGTCATTACTAAAAATTACTAAACTAAAAAATAAAAAGTAACTAAAAAGTTACTTTTCACAGTAACACATTACTTTCTGGTGTGAGTAATCAGTAAAGTAACTGAGTTACTTTTGAAATGAAGTAACTAGTAACGGTAAGGAGTTACTATTTTTCAGTAACTTGCCCAACACTGCTCCAAAGCCATATCCCTATGGAATAAGGGCAGATACTAGACTTTTGAGGCTTCAGGCTGGGGCTGCGACTCTCTCCGCCACATATACTCCAAAGCTCTTTGTCGAGAATAGCCGATCTACAAACTCACAGTGCGCTGCAATGCGACATGCTGTGACTTTGCAGATCAGCTATTTCCGGTCAATGTCTCCC
This sequence comes from Nannobrachium achirus, assembly GCF_963921795.1. Classification (NCBI taxonomy): domain Eukaryota; kingdom Metazoa; phylum Chordata; class Actinopteri; order Myctophiformes; family Myctophidae; genus Nannobrachium; species Nannobrachium achirus. Next base: position 11,879 of record NW_027664964.1, read on the forward strand.
AGGGAATAGGGATGCTATAGGGTTCATGTGGAGTGGTTAAATCCCTGTCTGTTGGATGTTGTTGCACTGACATCATCACTTTGTTTTTCCTGTCCTCTTTGAATCTGTCGTTCATTGAGCAGGTCTCCTTTGAAAAATAACAAAATGTGAATTGTTTGATGAATAAAAGTAATATAAAATGATAATAATTACTTATTATTTTTTCATTTGTGTGCGGGCAGCCTTTCACTTTTTACAACAAGGGTTCATATTTTAGATTGTAATTATAGAAAAGAAAATATTAGATTTAAAAAGTTTTAATTTAGAGCTTTCTATCATTTTTCTCTATTTGCAATGTAAACTAGAAAATATTGTTCCTTCGAAACAATTGTGGGCTCACTTCAAGCCAGAAAACAATGGCTATAAAAGTACAAAATGTCAAGATCGCAGGAAGTGCTCTCTTTGACGTTACTGACGCAATCGGACGCTGCATGCATGATTTGAGATTTGAGATTTGTTGTGCAAAAGTTGACCCGCTGGTGGCGCTATAACAGGCCAATGTGAGAAGGGTGGCATCTGTTCCTTGACCTAGTGCTCAAAATGATATAGTGCCCCCCCTTTGGCCATTTGGGGTAAGATTGGTTTCAGTGATATTTGGACTGAGCCTCTACAGCAGGGGTGGGCAACTTTGATGATGATGGTGACATATTGCTACGTCCTACTTTGTCATTCTACTATCTCATACAAAAGAAGCAAAAATAGCAGATCTACGCGATCAGTTTTGAGCTTGTAGATGGGCTATTTTTTCTTCTTTTGAATTGGAATCCTGAATTATTTTTTGTTCTTTTTGAATTGGAATCCTGAAATGTAACATTTTGATTTAATTTCAAACGCATTTAGTTAGATAATCATGTTAACTTTATGAACTTAAATACAAATACATTGGACATAAAAAACAAATACTACTATACTAGTCATTAAGCTACTAATAGACTGACGGAATTAAAGCAGGTCATGTTTGGAATTATAACAGCTGAAATCAATAATATATCAGTATTCCAGTATTAACCTGTGGGCCGCATTAAGTGAAGGTGGGGGCCGCATGTGGCCCCCGGGCCGCCAGTTGCCCATGTATGCTCTACAGTATTTTATCATGAAAATGTGACTTTGCGTGTATGCTTTAGAGGCAGAAGAGTAATTTGCATAAAACTGCAATATTCATTGAATTATTAACTCACTGAACGCCATAAACGTCTTATACGTCTTTGGACCTCGGTGCCATAAACGTCTTTTACGTCTTTTTAATTAATCAAAAGTTTTATCATTTTTTCATAATTGTAATTTCAAAAAAATCGCTCTAGAAGTTGGCCATATGCCTCCGTGACCTGAGCGATACGGCCGATTTGACTGTAGCACCAGTGTAACACAGTCCGGCGGAAAATCGGTATAGCCGAAGATTGGTTCCGGCCGTTTAAATGTTATCTAAAACGTTCGTTTAATACACTTTCCCGTGCATCCCTGACGAACTATAAGTACTCAAAAAACGCAGAAAATTCTCAGGATTCCAGCGGTGCCATCCATTCTTCTCTACCTATCCTTGATCGCGATCGCCAGGGTTCCGAAGTGTGTTAGCATGCTAGCTAAAAGGCCTGGCCAAAATGTAAACAACAGGCCCAAACCAAAAAAAAGATGGACGTCTTCTTCCTTCTTCTGTTAGTTGATCAGATAGTAGGAGACCACCCTCTGGTGGTTTTCAAATGGTATTGCACTCCAGATTGCACATAGGGCCCATCACAGCACACACATATGATGATGATCAAGACATCTTACACATGTTCTATTGAAGCCCAAATCTAATGATAGGATATATATATATAAATATACATGTTTTCCTTTGTAAGAGGGGTAGTGTGGCTTTCGATAGAAGCATAGATTTATATATGTAATTTAAGTACAAAATATGATTTTGGCCCCCATAAAAAGGCAAAATTAAGCAAAATGGCTGGCACCAGTTTTGTAGATTTTGAATAAAGGGTGGCATTCACTGAGTTAAAAAAGAATGTTTCAATAAAAAAAATCCGATCAGACAGATATTTAGATCAGTTCAGTTCAGTGCACGTGACGCAAAAATTCCAGGATAAAAACGGGTTTAAGCGTTTTACAAACTGCTCAAACTGCTACATATAAGTGGAAACAATGAAAGGTCATCATAAATAGTAAGCATATATAGTTTTGGGGATTTTCTCGTGTGCACGACACGTGTGTCTGTCTCTCTCTGTTCATTCATCATGTGTGTCAGAGTCTACTGCTATTCATGGCACACACACACACACACACACACACACACACACACACACACACACACTTAAAGAGGAAGTTTCTTTAGGCTGTGGGGGAGAGGGGATGGGGGTGATTACTGACTCAAACAAGCTAACAATAACATTGTGTGTGTGTGTGTGTGTGTGTGTGTGTGTGTGTGTGTGTGTGTGTGTGTGTGTGTGTGTGCGTGTGTGCGTGCGTGCGCGCTCCTTGCTTTGCATTGTTAAACCCCTTGATCCTGAACACACGCACACGCCAACACATTCTCAAAGGCCCTACTACACATAGGCTATGTATTAATATCAACAAGCATGTAAATTTTCAATGTTGACATTGTATTCTAAAATCACATTATAGGATTGGGAATTCTTTGACAAAAAACGTATTTGAGTTGGAGCTTTTGCCCTAGCCTCGCAACAGCCAGACTCTCCTTCCTGGGAGTTCTCCATAGACGATGCATTACGCGATGACGTAGTTACTCACTTTGACTGACAGGTCCATTCAGTAGTCATCAGCGCATCAAAACATCGTCGGGAGAACATCAAAAACGTCTTTTCCAGACAGAAATTCCAAAGGTGCAAAACCGTTTTTTAAGTTATGAGATGCAGTTGATTTCAGAAAAAACTTCGCTTAATGCAGCTTTTATTTGCGATTTGTGAACTCGCATCGGACATGGGGTCCGCCATGTTTGTTTACAAAATGCGAGAGCTGTAGCAGCCGCTCGACCAATCAGGAGCGGTGTGAGGCGGGTTAGCTCGAAATGCAGCCTTTTGATTGGAAATTGAGAACCAAAGTCTAATAAAGAGACTCGATGGGAGGGACACCAGACCGAGAAAGGAAGCACACATTGGTGATGACGTAACTCGGGATGGCTTGCGAGGCTACTTTTGCCCTGGGGCTCATCATGTTGCTCATGGATGTTTCTGTTGTCTGTTGATGTTGATGAAAAGGTTAATACGTGCATCAGGGCCTTTAAAGACCCAATGAAATGACTATTTTGGGTATTTTATTTTGAAGTTTCAGTTTGAAAAAGAAGCCTGTGTGTTTCTGAACCTATCCGAGGGGACCAGCCCTTCAGGCGATGGGATTTAAAATCTGAGTAATGGGAGTAATGGGAGCCAGCAATGGGAAACAAACAGGTGAATGTAATCAAAGGTTCATTTATATTCAAAAACTCTATCTATGTCATCACTTTTTGAATTTCTGTTCACAGGAAATAATTAAGAATGGCCTATTTAGGGAAATTTGATATAAATATACACAAACATGGTTTATTTTCAATTTTTTGGCATCTAGTGTTATGGCCATATTATCACTACAGATATGCTCTAAAAGTGTGAAAAACATGTTTTTGATTTCACCCCGTCTTTAAGTGAGGCCCATACCATACTGTATTAGCCTGACACTCAGCCTGAATTGACATTTTGTTTCACTCCATTATTCAGTCTGAAAGTGCTTTTATCTACAGCAGTTTCTGGGATGGGCGTTGCCAAAGAGGCAGTCTTCTGCGATTGGTTCAACGCCTGACCAATCACAACAGTAGCAAAGCAGATGACAAAGTTGTTATCGGTGTTGGCTAGCCTGTTGCTTGCTACTTGCTAACCAAAGAGACAGGCAGAATAGGAGCGCTACAAACTAGTAATCAAACACAGTAAAACATGTCTACATGCTACTGATGTTTCATAGCGAGATCGATACGATCGCATGTTACCGCGACGGGCGACGCAATGTTTATGTTTGGGAATGTGCGGTACGGTCCGGCGGCGGCGCTGGGTTAATTGGAATGGCACATGAGTTCTGGGAAAACCCCACCCAGGCGGCTCACAAGCCCCACGTCATTGAGTTGAAGCGACGCTGATTCGCCGTACGGATTTTCATCCGAGGAAATCCTCTTCAATGAGAGCACCGCCAGACCCCTGAATCGCCTGCCCTAAAACATATTTTGAAAGGGGAGCGTGTCGCTGTTACTACATCTCATCTTTTCGACACCCGACTCTAACCCTCACCCTAACCTTAACCTCTGTGGAGTGAGTCGCTAACCCTCACCCTAACCTTAACCTCCGTGGAGTGAGTCGCTAACCCTCCGGTCGAAATGATGGGCGTTCGCAAAAGCGAGATTTCCCCTTTTTAAAGGGGCGTGGCTAGCGATTCAGGGTCTGGAACCAGGCTAATACTGTACTTGTTGTCTCATAAGAATAAATACATTAAAACATTTTATTTTTGATTAAATACATAGGCCTATAGATAGGCCTATACCTTTATTATAAAGGAGGGAAATCTAAGGCTTCATTCCGATGACTACGTCTATCTATGTCTGACTCCTTATGGTTGATTCATCGCTGAAACCTTTAGCATTTCTGTTGCTTCACATTTGCACAGTGAAAATAGTAGAGGGGAGGACAATTTGAAACTCACAGAACAGCATTGTTGTGTATTGGCCACCAGGGGGCACTAACGTATAATGTTGAGTTGTTGTGTGTTGTACAGTTTCATGACAATACAAATCACTGGTACAAGGTCAACTAAAAGGAGATCCTAGAAAGCCGAGGCTTATTTCCACAGGACAGGAACCACACTTTAAGTATCTCATATAACATTGAAAGACAGATGGATAGAACATAGTACTTTATCTAGGATAAATCAGTTTCAAGAGTATAACATCAAATTCAGAGGCAGAAAAAAAAGTGTGTGTGTGGGGGGGGGGGGGGGGGGGGGGGATGGGGGCTTAGTCTATTTACAAGTCACGGGTAGCAGCTGTCTGAAGGTGACAATTTTGAAGGAGGCTAGGGATTTGCTCTCCTTTAAGGCTTGTGGAAGGGCGTTCCACATGTTGATGGTATAGCAGGAGAACGAGTTAGAGCCTTGTTTAGTGTTAAATCTACGTTGATGATGATTAGTGGAGCTGCCTCTGGTGTTGTGATCATGAACATCCTTGACCTTTAAGAAGTAGTTTGTCAGGTACATGGGAATCTTGGAGGTGTAGACATGGGAATCTTGGAGGTGTAGTGTATCTTGTACACCAGGCCCATTGCAAGATGCTGTGTCATGGCTGTCGCACAAAAGTAGTGAAAACAACAGATCTACAAGCACGCAGTGCGAGGCGTTGTGTGCTTGCAGATCGGCTGTTTTCACTAGTTTTGGACATACAAGGTTTCCACCCAACAATGACCAAATATAACTAATGTAACTGGCCCACTGGCTTCAGCGGCTTGTCACTTGTCATGATCTGAAATGGCAAATCTTTGAGTAGCAGCAGCGCTATACAGAGAGATCTCTCTCTCTAGCGCGCAATGAGGGCCTCTACAACTCTTTTCCCCCCGGCTGAATCAGGGGCCCAGCACGTCCCTGGTGTGTGTGCAAGACCTGGCCCCATGAAGTGAACGGTCATCCTTTGACCT
>NW_027664963.1:0-1000 GCF_963921795.1 Nannobrachium achirus
GGTCGCAGTTACTATCAAAACCTTCACCGGCTGTCTGTCTGTCAGTCTGTGTCACGTCACGTCACACTTTTGCCCTTCTCATATCTCCGCAACCGTTGCCCCTATCCATGCCAAACTTTGCACACACTCCTTGGCTGGCTAACCACAACCCTCATTTCTCACATGACCCTCTTCTAGCACCACCATGAGGTCGATTTTTGCAAAACACATTTTTGGACACACCCAAAATAGCGGATCTGCAAGCTCTCACAATTAACAGCCCAACGCGCTGTGTGAGCTTGTAGATCGGATATTTTGGGTGACCGGCTCCGGCATGAATTTAGACTCAGACTTACAGGTATAAGGGTCCATAGCCTGTCCGTAGTCTCTCCGAAACCGAACTTTTGTTCGGTGAGTTGCGACTTTCTGACGCGCAGATTTCCGTCAGGCCTTTAGGGCAGGGGTCTTCAATGTTTTCAGGCCAAGGACCCCTTAGTTGAGAGAGAGATGAAGCAGCGACCCCCAAAACCTTTCATCATTTGAAAGCACAATCATTGTGTACCGGTATTTTGGATTCATGTCAATTTGTGTTTTCAGATATTTAACCACTTGAACCGTCAATACTTAATAAACTTGACCTTTCACTCTGTACTTGGTCTGCTCTTTTTCCCCTCTACACTAAAGCTCTTTGCCGAAAATAGCCTGCGTGGCGTTGTGAGCTTGTAGATCGGCTATTTTTGGCTAAAGTTCTCCGAATATGGACACTAGGTTCAATGAGAAAAAAAGGTTTCTAGCGCAGTTTCTGTAGTAACTCTGGGGACCCCCTAGGGGTCCTGGACCCCCTGTTGAAGACCCCTGGTTTAGGGTTTAAAAATGACCGGCATAAAATTGTTCAATCGTCTGGTCATACATTGCGTCTGTGTGTGTGCGTGTGTGTGTGTGTGTGTGTGTGTGTGTGTGTGTGTGTGTGTGTGTGTGTGTGTGTGTGTGTGTGTGTGTGCGCGCGTGGAGCCCGTTGATA